>NW_010400477.1:0-5105 GCF_000710305.1 Buceros rhinoceros silvestris | reverse complement strand
AGCCATGTTGTGAAGGGAGTTTCCCTGCTGTGAACATCAGCCGAAAGTCGGCCGTACACAGGGTTCCCCCCCGCCATCTCGCTGCGGGGACTGAGAGCAGCTGCCCAGAGGCTGCTGCCCTCCCCTGTTTCCCGGTGCGAGAAGAATTCTGCTCCTCGCTGGGACAGCGGAGCGAACCAAGGCCAGGCATCGCTCCTATCTTCGCTGTTGGCTGCCTGCCCGGGATTCTGACCTTGAACAGAGGAACAGTTTGTGTAAATGTCTCTTCTTCAGTTTTTCCTTTTTCCCCGTCCCTCAGGTTGTAACTATATGCATATATATGTGTATAGAGGATAGTTATGCGTGAATTTATTGTATATTAAAAGTTTGTTTCAGTTCCGGATGCAGACTGAGGTGTGAATTTCTTCCTTCCCCTTTTTAAAACCCTTCTGTCTCTGTTCAGGACAGACGGATTCGTTAAGTTAATTCAAGGAGTGGGTACCTCGGTCCCTCGACCCTTAACAAAAGAGTAAGAAAGTACTTTTCAAAATCAGTTAAAAGGTAGTTGACTTTCTTGTCTGAAAGTAACACTGACTCTGCTGCCATGGGTTTGGATAGGTGAGCTCCTCTTGCCTAATTTTGGATGCTCTCAAACATCGCAAATTCAGAAGTTAACTTCTGAGGCCAGGCATTGCTGTATTAAAATTCCCTGTGAGCAGGAGTAGGAGGTGGGAATAGTGCGTCTAATGTGGAACAATAACGATGTAATTAAAATGGAACTCTGTGGAACTGCTGCTCTGCAAACTTTCTTTCCAAACAACCCCCACTGAGCCATCCATCATTTGATGTATCGTGTGGACTTTCCAGTAAGTTTGAACAAGTACTGAGACTCTTGGCAGAAAAAAGGAAAATCTACTATGGCCCACAGGAATGATGCAAAAAAATTACCCCAATCCTGTTAGAGTAGAATAGATAAAATCAGATCTCATTTTGGAAAGACTGTCCTTTTGGAAAAACTGTGAAGAGTCACAGAGAAATGATACATGAAATGGAGGAAGTTATTAAAGAGCTTCCACATACAGAGAAACTTGTTAAATGAAGATGGTTATTGATTTTGTGATTACTGGGGAGCATTCAGACTAAATGACTCCTGTGAGTGTAGTCAGATAGATTAATGTCTATATGCCATCAGCTGCACCTGCCATTAACTGAGTTTGCATTTAATGGAAGGCCACTTCTGAAACTAGATCTGTAGAGGATTGCATGGGAACATAAAAAACCGCAAACAAACAGAAAAACAGCCAGCAGTTTTAATCTGATAAAGTAAAAATAAAGTATTTACAAAGTAAGTAGCTGTGGGTGTGTGGCAATATCAGGGCATTCTGCTTTACAGAATATTTGAATTTTCTTTATGGTGAGTTTTCTGTGTAACTAACACAGTAGTAGTGAGATAGTTACAGAATCGGGCATAACTTCAAATAAAAGATGAGTTGATAAATAATGTGAGCAGGTGAGTAAAAAATTGAAATTATCTAGCGACAGAAACATAGCTCACCCACAGCAGGTATACAGGGCAGGAAGCTCTGCTGGTCAGAGCAGCAGCTCCCCAAGCTGGTCTTGGGGCAGCTTGGACAAGTGGTCTGGCCAGGGAGGAGCCATAGCCAGTGGAGACAGCGAAGGGTGCAAGTGCTGAGGTGCACTCACTGAGCTGGAAGAAGTGGGCCTTCCATTACTGGATGTGTTGCTTCTCACTTGGGATGGATGGCTTCAGGCTATGCATCAAAGTGGTACAAAAAATGAAATAACCGCCCCCCCCCAACCCCTTGGGATGAATAATTTACAAGACGATGTTAAGAAAAAGAACCAAGGAATATGTTAAATTAAGTCAGGATCAGTGTGAAAATGTATCAAAGCTCAGTAAGCTATTTGAAATCACTTTTCTCCCACCATGAGGTAAGTGACAATAAACAAGTTTTATTTTAATGAAGTGTTCTCTGAGACAACCTTAGTGCGGTAGAAAATGGAAGGTAAGGAAGGAGGGCTAAGTTCCTCAGTGTTTAACCAGCACTTACTTTAGGCTCATGGTAAACAGATGTCCATGAGGTAGAATTTAACCAAACTTCTAAAACATTACATATCAAATGATGATAGGACAGTTTTGGGTGGTATTTACGCAATTTTAATGAAAATAATGATAAAAAGCGAATTCCTCAGGAAACAGCTGCAAAACGAATGTTTCACATGTCTATCAAGTTTTCTCTTGAGGGTACTTTCAGGGTAAGCATCGATACAATCCGTAATGACTTTGAAGAGATGACAATAACAGCCTGCGGAGGATAATGCGTTCTTCAACCATCAAGATTTTGAGACCGGTTATTTTAGACGGACTACGGAGTTAGGATTCCACTTGCTATTGAATGGGACTCAGACACTTCAATTTCCTTTAAGTGCTTTGCATCTGCTAGCACAGAAGTGTAAGGAAACATACCTTCAGGGTTCTGTATGCCCCCAAAATAAATGCAAATGGATGCAGACATGGCTGAAATAGCTGGTTTTTTATGTGCAGACTTGTTTTATACTGTTCAGATGCCTCCAGATGGCTCACCTGATTTTATATATGTTAATAAACTCAGGGGTCCCTCAGGTTTTTGTTTCTCTCATGTTTCATGAATATTTATCTTTGGCTTCTCAGATCCAGAATTAGCTGCATTCCCTTACCTGGCAATGTGGACTTCCTTCCTCCTTTCTCTCCTTGCTTTATTTTTTATCTTACATGATATTCAGTCTGAGATATATTTCATACTAGCACTAATTTTCGAGGTTAAGGTGTATCATTTGGCATTCAAATGTGTGGAAAAAACATGTAAACAAATGCACCTGTCTGCATACTATTTGAATGTTGTACCTCAGACAGAATTTAGACTATTTCCCCTCATTTATCTTAAGACCTGACAAACACATTTACATGTGTATATCCCTATAGCTGCACAGATAAAACCTTCTTTGGATCTGGTTTAAGCAATAATAAAGCTGGTTTGGGCGCAGTTAGGACTAGCTTACATTTAGTATCTCACTAGTGAGTCTGCATGTCTTCTGCACTGGAATTGTTCTGGCTAGCTCAAGGTGTAGGAAATTATGGGTGTAATAGTCTGTAACCATCTAAGCAGCTGCACTTTAAAAAGACAGAGTAAGTGTACTGCTGTAAACAATTGGTTTAAAATCTTCCTGTGAAATAATCTTCTGAGTAATCTTTTGAACTCACAGTGGTGGCAGTCATAAAGGTTGCTTCTCATATAAGATACAGAAAATAGCTCTGGCTAGATCTGGCTAGATCTGTGCCCCACAATGTACTTTTCTTGTAATCTAGGTGTGCCTGCAAATCAGATTTAGATTTCAAAAATTGCATAGTTTTGAAGAAACTAGTTCTTTCCTGCACTTTCTCTGTCACCAATACTGACTGCTCAGGTGCATATTCACAGGACATGGAGCCTGTCTCATTCAGAACATTATTGTCCTTGAAGAATGTTTCTCTTGTTTCTGGCAGCAAGAGCTGAGGAAAGCAAAGAGAGAAAGGTTTGACCTATTAATTAATACCATAATAAACAGGGAGCCTGGCTAGAGCTTCAGAAACTAGTAATTGTTATTAATGATGCGCTTATAATCCATCTCTTGTAACACCCATTTGAATCAATGAGAGTATTTTCTAACCCAGATCATGTGCTGCCTTGAAGGGAATTCTGGTGTAACAATGAAAAAAGGTACAAATTTTAAAAGTTTTTTTCTCCTGAAATCTAACTGCTCTTCCCAATGTGAACTAAAAAAATTGGAATTTTAATATAATTTTTTTAACAGCACAGTGCGTTTTTCATCCTCCTTCCTTCTTTTCATCTGTTGCTATTCACCCATTCAGTTCTCATTATCCTTTTTTCTCTTCTTCCTTCCTCTCTTCAGCTCATGGGTAGTCTTCCACTTATCTTTACTGAGTTCAGCTTTCATGTTAACGTTCTACCTATGTGAAACAAACCTGTAACCTCATCACCTCCCTGAGTCTAGCAAACATGGTTCAGCTCCTCCATACACCAAAAGGACTGCCCAGTGACTTTGAAGCAGGCTTCACCTCTCATGGCAGTGAACAAGACTGAAGCAACTTGATTGCAGTGCTTAAACATTTCAAATGGGAGACCAGACTAGTATTTAAAGCCAGGCAAATTCACAGTGGAAGTCACAATATTTTTACAGTGAAGATGATTAAGCACTGGGGGAAAAAAAAAATCCAAGGGAATGGTGATTTCTTTATGTACTGTCTCCAGCTGACCTTTGGACATTTTTCTAGGAGGCAAATTTGTTAAGCACAAATTTTCATCTTAGTATGTGGCTTCTCAGCAAAATATAAAATCTTGGGACATAAGGATGGTCACAGCAGATGACTTCATCATCATCATCATCTCTGGCCTAACTCTGTATCACTTACCAAAGTCTATGAACTCTGAGCCGACTACTAGGTTTTCGTGTGTCTTAATTAGCTTTTATTGTGCCATAACATAAATCTTCCAATGGGCTATATAGCCTTTTTCTCCTTTCCTGGAATTCGGTTATGGTCAATGGCTGTATTCACAGTATAAATATTAGCTTCTCTGATCACCTTGTATGAAAATCCCACCCTTGTCCATAACTACTCATATAGCTTGCAACAGTGGAAAGTTTAAATAGTACAGGGGAGATTTTGTGGCAGCATGTAAAATTTCTTCTAAGACTGCTATTGTCCTCCAGGGAATCTCTTTGAGGAAGCTCATATATAAAGTAGCTTTTCAGTTGTTTGATATTATTGATAGCAAGAGAAATCCAAGGTACTCATATTGTTTCCTTGAGGGATTTTACTGCAATGAAAAGAAGGAAAAATTGTGATGATCCTCTTTAACAGTCAAAAAGAGTCAAGTGCTCTCCAAGTGGCATAGACTTGGGGAGAGGAAAGTTGACAGCAAAATTATTGACAGCTGACAGCAAAATTATTATTTTGCATGCAGTTCTTTAAAGGCCCGTGCATGTCACACTTCTGCATGCTATCATTTTCAGAAGCCAATTTATTAAACTTCCTAGGTGTCCTGGGTCCAACATGGTGGAACCGG
>NW_010400476.1:65484-66057 GCF_000710305.1 Buceros rhinoceros silvestris | reverse complement strand
TTTGGAGTTGTTTTAGTCTTGTGTTTTGCAATTTAGTTTCCAGGGAATCAGCCACAAAAATTACTTTTGAAACAAACTGGCAGTGTATAGTAGCCTTGCTGTAACTGGAAAACCTAATTTGTATTCATTTTCCATTGACTCTAGATCTAATCAGTACACATAGTGATATAAAATGTCAGCCCTAACGAAACAGTGCATTGAAAGGATAATAGTAGATAATTGTCATTTATGAATGAAAACATGGGAACATGCATGACATTAAAAGACCTCCTGTATTAGACATTCTTTCCTATCACTTACTGATCTTGGTTTGAGTTTACTGATTTCAGCCACGCAAATCGGTATTATTTTGGTATGTAGAATGTTATCCCATTCTTCAGAGCAAAAGTGCTTTGCTTTTGATGACTGCAAGGAGAATTGCTGGACAATAGCTTCCATGCCACAGCCCTGTACAGAGAGGCGGATTAAAGCTCATAATGCCTCTGGAAGTACTTAGCTGCAGTAGAGATGGTTGGTGCATGGGATCCTGTCACCTCTATGCAGAGCTGTGCAACATGAAGTAGCATAGACACC
>NW_010400476.1:34001-65380 GCF_000710305.1 Buceros rhinoceros silvestris | reverse complement strand
TGAGACCAGTTTGTGCATCCATGCAGAGTAAGGACTACCCTTATGCTGTGTCTCACTTTGTACTGACCCACGGAAGGTTGACTTGTAATGAACAAGCTCTCGCTTTTGTCCCTGAGATAAATGGAATCTGTGCTTTTCTGACCACAGTCATGCTGACATCATTCACAACTGTACCTGTAGACATTTATTTTTCTTTGTCTATTATCTTTTACAGGCCAAGTTCCTCAATCTCATTTTGTTTCATTCTCCAAATATGCTTTGAAAATGATAAAAATTCTCTCAGGTTTTGGCATTTTAAAGGGTATCTTCTTTCATTCACAGACATTCATTGGTTGGAGATCACATGTATAGTTTTGGCGGGGCTGATCATATGTCGAGGTGAATAAAGTCTCGGTCACTAGAATGGAACAGCTTCATCTTTGTGGGATAGGATGAGCAAATGGGATATCTGCGATAGCTGTACTTACTCTTGTCTAAGTACCCAGTGCTGGTCACAGTGAAAGGATGGTGGTCTCAAAGGAATTACAGCTCCTTGGCTGCTCTTAAGATGCTAAGTTATGACTCTGGCTTCATATCATACTTCAACTTCATAGCACAGGCAGAACTGGCCGCCTAAAGGTGCCCGAATCCTGCCATGGGTCAGACAGTTTTAATATGCAGATGAGAGTGTACACAAAGGAGTAGAGTAAATTTTAGCTCTTGAACTTGTCTGAGAGTTTCACCATTTCAGTAAGAGGATTCTTTTCATAGTAAGTGTGACATTGCCTCTGTGCATTAACTCTTGCTTCCCTAGGAAAGGGAGTTGAGGTTTATAATCAAAAGCAATTGCCTCATGAGGTTGGTGTCCTTTTTAGCCCACAATATTCTTATATCCAAATAAGGACTATATAATGGGATTGGGTGGACAACTAGATGAGTAAAGAAACTAGTTAGATCATCATGCTCAGAGCATAGTGGTTAGCTGGTCATACACTAACCTTGATGCTCACGACAAGTGGAATACAACAAGAGGCTTAGTGACCGAATGTAGTCTTGTCACATCTGCAGATGACTGCAAACTGAAAGAGGCAGCATTTGGTATGTAAGAGAAGTCCCTCTGCTGTTCAGAGAGACCTATTCAGACTGGAAGAATGGGCTGACAAGGACCTTACAAAATTCCAAAAGTACAAATGCAAAGTAAGCCCTTATAACAATAAAGAGTGGGGACTGAGTGCCTGGAGAGCAGCTCTGCTGAAAAAGACCTGGAGTCTGGCAGAGAGCAAGCTGGGCAAGAACTGGTAGAGTTCTGGCAGCAAAGATGGCCAGCAGCATGCTGGGCTGTAGCAACAGGGGCATAGCCATTAGACTGAGTAGAGCAATTGCTTTCCTCTGCTCAGCACTTGTGAGACTGCATCTTGAATAATTTGTCTAGTTTTGGGTCAAGAAAGATATCACTAAACTGTAGTTTAGTGATGAGTCTAGTTTGGCAGAGAACCACCAACATACTCAGGGACTAGAACACTTGCTGTGTGGGCCCAGGCTGAAGGCACAGGGCCTGGAGAAGAGGCTTCTAGGGGAGCTAATAGCAGCTTCCTAATACCTATGAGAAGATGAAACTAGGCTGTTCACAGAAGCACATGTTGAAAGGGCAAGGGACAGTGGATGTAAATTGAAACAAATAACAAATTCAGAATTGATATAGAGAGATCTTTTCACCAGGATGACAGACAGTTAAACATCAGAACAAGCTTCCCAGTCTCCTTCCTTGGGAGTTTTTGGGAACTGAATGAATGAAACTGAGAGCAAATTGATGAGACCACAGCTGACCCTACTTTAAGCAGGAAGTTGGACTACAGACCTCCTTAGGTTCCTTCTAACCTGCATTTCCCTATGATTCTTAGGATTCTCCGCATTACTGTTTTGGAGTCCTCAGCATCAGAAGGACATGAATCTGTTGGAGGGGATCCAAAGGATGGAGCACCTCTGCTATGAGGTCAGGCTGAAAGAGTTAGGTTGTTCAGCCTGGAGAAGAGAAGGCTCCAGGCAGACCTTAACTGCAGCCTTCCAGAACTTAAAGAGAGCTTACAAGAAAGATGGGGACAGTCTCTTTAGCAAGGTCTGTTGTGACAGGACAAACGGTGATGGTTTTAAACTGGAAGAGGGGAGATTTAGACTCGATAGAAGGAAGAAAGTTTTTGCAATGAGGGTGGTGAAACACTGGCACAAGTTGCTCAGAGAGGTGGTAGATGCCCCGTCTCTAGAAACTGTCAAGGTCGGGCTGGACAGGGCTCAGAGCAACCTGATCTAGCTGAAGATGTCCCTGCTCACTGCAGGGTGGGGTTGAACTAGATGAGATTTGAAGATCCCTTCCAACCCAAAGCATCCTGTGAGTCTATGATTACAATCTGTATTGTTGTAGCTATATATGTAGACAGAATCACAGTACAAGTTTGCTTTAGTTATTTTCTGCCACTTTCCATGACAAGACTTTGTTTTGATCTGCTACAGTTTTGTGTCTTTGTCAAACCCCATCTGTTTGAGCCGAAGTTCAAGCAGGAGTTCCTGATTACCTGTACAGCTTCAGTCATCTGAGAACAAGGCTGGGGCAAATACATTTTAGTTCTTCTAGTAAACTGCCCCATGTCTTTTGGATGATGTAGGGGGGACAATAACTCTGAGAACCCTGCTGATGTCAAGGTTCTGTTTGATGCAAGGAAGACAGTAAGAACCTGTCTTCAAACACTTGCTTGGCTTAAAGGCAATTAACATGGAGTTTTATTTTCATACTTCTGTTAAGATGTGAAAGTATATTTTCCTTGAAAGACTTTGCTAAAACTCTTAGTTATAAGGATTTTGTAACTGAAGCGATATTCTGTTGGAGGTGGGTTTTTTGATTTACTCTCTCAAGGAAAAAACTATAGTGATACTATTTAACAGTTGGCAATTCTGATGCTATTTCGCTTTAAGAGGAACAATTGGTTGAACTTGTTTAATGTTGGCAAGAGAGTCATGAATCCCAATAAGGCCTAAGGCCATGAATACATTTATTATTAATTTTCTTCTCATTCATTTTTAATTTTCTGTCAGACAGAATCAAAGGCTGAATTGGTGACTTCGGTGTTTTCTACCTTGCTCTGTTGGCTTCAGAAGTCCTTTAATAAGGCAATTATTTATTCTGGACATCACTGGGAAATCAAAGGTGAAGAAATCAGGGATATCTAAACCCTGTAGTGCATTAATTCAAACAGCACTCACATTGTTGGATAGAGTTCATGCCTCTGATACTTTAATGTTGCCTGGTTTGGTACTTGTTTCATTTTAAAATTAGCTGGAATATGTAGAATGGAGAGTGAAGGGAAACCACAAAAGGATTTAGCTTATAGAAGCAAGAATTACTGGGGTCAGCAGGGGTTCTGGCTTCTGGATTGAGAGTAGGCTGGTTTATTGCTGAGAAGAGACAAGTAGAGGATCTTTGTGAAGAGTTTAATGCATGCCCACAAGGCTTTCATTAGGAAGTTGTGGTACAGTAGTGGCTATATATACCGTTACCTCCTGAAAACAAGGAGTAGATCTGACTTCACTGCAATTCTCTTATCTAAGGCATGGTACTTCACTAAAGTCAGTGAAAAAGCTTGCACACATTTTACTGTATCACATTTTCAAACAGAATATGAAATATTTATTCATCTCTAGTACATAGCTCATATTTCTATTTCTGTATTTTCAAGTGAACAGAAGGTAGGGAAAACAAGGCACTGGTCAAAACATGCATGTGTGTGTCATTAAGGAAGAGCAGTTACCTGTACAGACAGCCATGAGGTAGAAAGGCTGAACTTGTTTTCATTTAATAGACTTTAGTTTCACCTGTACAGACTTCCAGGTCTAGTATGTCCGTGAAACACTTCTGTAGTTCTATGTATTTTGCTTTATGTACATTATTGATAGATTTCCACCACAAGTAGGAGGTACTGTTTATTCCTTTTCCAGGAAGTATATAAAAGGCTGTTATTCACACCACTTTGCTATCAAGATGTTGCTGCAGTCTCTTGCTATTTGTTCTTGTTCATTCTTCAGAATTTTGCCCTGCTATGAAGTTGACGAACAAGAACTGAAAAGGAGACAACATATCAAACCTGACATTTAAAGGTTCAAACCTTCAGTGTACTGAGCACATAGTCTAAAGAAAACAGTTATGGAATTTTCTTGTCTTGTATCCTGATTTCTTCCTGCAGACCTCCTTGACACTAAGCTGCCTTACTGCAACGTGATGTAGTTTAAATGTGATTTAATATTCCACACAGAGCAGGCAACACTTTACTCTAATGCTCTATGTTGAGCAAAGCAGCAAGAGGCTATTTGAAAACATTTAGCCGTGTGCTCCTGAGGAAAAAATAGAAGAGTCTCTGTTCCTCTCTATGTAATCGTTCTGCTGATCAGAATGCTATCTGGAGAAAAAGGAATATTGTACAAGTTGCCATAAAGTTTTATGAGCCAATTATTACAGATATAATTGTCCAAGGTTATAGAGGTCTATAGATGTCTTATTTTCCATAGGCCAGTGCCCTTTTATGCGCTTCTTTTATAGTTAATGCAATGCCTCATTTAATAATTTAAAAATAATTTATTGGAGTTAAATTGCTTTTTTAGAAGACATAATCTTATCATTCTCATTTTTATAAGAAACTCATTTTAATTTGTTTGCTGTGCCATTCTCGCATGAATTTAGGAATTTAATGGAGTGAAAATTGAACGCTGATGGCATCAATGAAATTATTAATTTGGTAACTGAAAGATTTATTTGGTTGATTTAGATGGAATTTTCAATACTCAATTATCTTTGGACTCTATTAAAGGATGAAGCCTCACCAAATAACAGTTCCCACTCAGAGTTCCCCAGGATGAATTGAAAAGGACATCTTCATTATTGCTCTTGATGTTAATGTGGAAATCACTTATGTTAATAATCCTGAAGAACAGATAAAGGCTTATTTTTACCCTAAAGAAGCTAGGTTCCAAACCCTAAAAATGTTATCTTAGTGAACGAATATTACCTGCAGATAGCAGACCTAACCATGCAGAATATTTTAACAGTAGACTTTTATCTCTACAAAGTCTCATTAGAATAATTTAGTAGAAGGAAAATATCTTTCCATTGTGCAAATAAGTTTGTATGATTTTTTTAAATAAATGTGGCAATATAACTATATAAAGAGACTATGTCCAAACCTAGATATGAGCACTCGAAAGAAATACTTATTTTCTATTCTATTCCATAAACTTTTACTTTCACGGTTTTGAAGAACCTTCCCATAAAAATCACCATTTCACAGATTCAGATTTTTTTAAGAATAATAGTACCCTTTGTCAATACAAACATTTCTGTATTCAACATGTATCGTTTCCTGAAAATAAGCAAACACCAATAGCCCAGTGAAAGGGTCATAGCCTTTTCTTGGTGTTTGAAACTGTCCTAGATGCCACAGCTGTAATCTAGAGAAATGTATTTCTCAGTAGTTCTACAGATGATAAATGTAAATGCATGAGAAGCAACTGCAAACGAAGCATTAATTGCCTTAAAGTTGGTATTGGATGTTAAAGACAATCTTAGTCATTTTAGGAGTCAAAAAGGGATGTATTCTCACACGATGAAAATACAGAGTATGAAACTAATTGCAAAACAACCAGAGATAGTCAAATATTAATACCAAAAAACAGCCTGGATTTAAGTGATAGTTGTCAATTCATAGACATATTGCGCAGCATCTGGAAGATTAAAATTGGGTATTAAGTGATTCTTTGGCAGCACAAGAATGGAAACTGACTTTGCTCTGGTTTTTTGAGTGAAAGCTAAGACAGTTTGAGAAAGATGGTCAGTTCCGGACAAAAATTGGGGTCCCAGACTGTCAGAGGTTAATTGCTTGAGACTTCCACTTTTGATCCTAACAGCATATGCTCTTCCAGTCAGGTGATTATTAATCATCTATGTCGGTTATGTGATTTTCTGTATTCAGATTTGGTTTTGAAATGAGGAGATGAGAGGCTTAATAATTTAAAATAGACTTGAAAATAGTTAAATAACTCTTGCAAAAGGACATAAATATTTAAAGACAAACTCAATGAATCAAGGTCTCTGCATTGGCTTGCTTCAGATTTGGGGTTGTTCAAGGGTAGCAACCAAATACAAAGCATGCAGTACATGGGTTACCCACAGAGCCAGTCTACAGCCTCAGTCTCTCTGCCTGTTTACTTCTTATTCAGTCACTAACCAAAAAGGTTATCCTGTGATTCTGCATCTCCCTCCAGTGCTCTTATTGCCCCAAACCTGTTTTAATTTAGTGAAGGCCCTTTTGTGTTGTACTCGGCGCTTGTCTTCATAGTGTACTGTAAGTTGTCACGAGCAAGTTATGCCTATGCTCAGAAATTGCTTTGGCAATGTGTGTCTAGGTTGGTCCACATCCCATTGATATGAACATGCAATTTCCCAACAATATCAGTAAACTTTGATTCAAACCTTATAGACAGACAAGAAATTATACAGAGGTGATTAGTACATGGAGAGATAATTTCTACATTGAAATTAATCTCTCTCTGTCCACATTAGTAATGCCAACAAGGATGGATGAAGTAAAAGTATGTTTTGCTGAAGTTGCCTAAGAATGAGTGACATACACGCATTTGATTAAACTTTCAGCATTTTGCTGTTGGATCCCAGCTCAGAGGTAACTTTGTGTGAAAGCTGCATATCTTATTCCAGCTCTTAGTGAATTTGGAGGTTATAGCTTAATCCCTGATGTAGAGCCCTCTACCCTTCTGTGCTGTATATAATTTGTACAGCTGGATATAGGTGATATTCTCTGGTCAGGAGACAATCAGAGCAGAACTAGTACAAAGACTGAAAAGGTTTTTTTTATTCTAGCAGACTGTCTCTCAGATCAAAGAGGGCACCATTTCTAGGGAAAGGAGAGGAACAGGTGCTGTCTACAGTATATCTGACCTTTGTATAAAAGCCTTCATCTTCTTGTAGTTCCACTCTGTCAAATGTCACAGGAAAAAATATGCACATGACTTGATGAGTGAAACTAAAGAAAAAAATAATCTACATTTCAGTCATTTGATAGCTGTGAAAGGAATTCATATAACATTATCCTCTCTAAATATGTGGCTTTTTGATGGATTCTCTAACTCTTGTAAGATTGTTAAAGCTGTTCAGGGTGAGTAGAAGGGATTCAATTCCCCTTCATTTTTCTTTACTCTCACCTTTAGTTATTTAAATCAATTTACAAAACCTTTAACAATACAATTGAAAAGCTACCTCCATTCTGTTGTCAACAAAACATCACTTGTAATTGTTTTTACCATTTTGTACTATGTACAGTAAAGGAAAAATACCCAGAACTGTATCCCAAAACAAAAATCAAGCTAAATTCATTCAATTACCAACAACAGAGTGTGATTCCTGCTTCTCAAAGAGCTCCAATATAGGCATAATTAGCTCATTTAACCTCAAAGAAATGATTAGCCAACATGAGAGGACAAGAAAAAGAAGTGAAAGTGCCACAGCAGTATATTATCCCCTTTTTTCTAACAAAACTATTATCACATGGAAAGAAGGGCTGTATAATACTGACTTGCCAAGTTTTTTAACATAACGAAGTACTAGGTACAAACAGGTAGAAAAGCCTCCTTAGTTCCATTAGCTGTCTGAAAAGCAGCGGGTTCATTCAGACACTTTTCAATTCTGTTTTTAGAGGCTGATACACATTTGTAAATCTGACCTCCAATTAACTGTCCTGCTAGTGATGTAAAAGTGTGTCACATTGCAAGAGAACCACCACACAAAACAGCAAAAAACCAAGTGATGTAAAATTCATTTTCTAAGCCTATGTATGACTAATATTTTTAACAGAAATGATTAAAAAGATTTTAATTGGAATTAGTTCCCATTAGTTCAGGAACTTTGAGGCAAATAGCAAATAACGTGTTTATCTAGAACATGTCTCAGCGTGATTCTAGTAGACCACTGCAGTGTCACTTCATAGAGGAGTTTCGAGGAGTCCTTTCTTCTCCTACGATTCCTCTTACTCTTCAGAGCACCTGGATTGCTGTGGTACTGCTGCTCATGTAAGGTGTCGAAGAGCCTTTCTGAGCTTTGCAAATTCATTGACGCTGGTGTGCAAGTGCACAGTGGAAGTGGCTTGATCCTTAAAACTCTTAAACTTCATTGATGCGGCTTCTAATTAATTACACTTGACTTAAAACTGTACAGTAACTAACCTGATTTGCTAGGAGAACTTTTGATTCTGCCCAGTCTCACCAGTAATTTTATATTCTTGAAATCCTGTTTTATAAACACACAACAGAAAAGTATGATTAAAAATGGGTAAAATATTCAAAGATTGGGGTCAAAACTTATGCAGATGTTGTCAGCGAAAATATTGTCTCTAGTACAAAGCAAGAATTTTTCTTAAATGTCTGTGGAAATTAGACCAGTGGCCGTTTGCTTTTGCTTTAATGAACTTTCTAAAAGATTTTACTGTTGATTCTTGAAAAGTTAAAAAGGATGCTTATTATCTCAAACATCAGGTTTGGGAAGATTCCAAAATGGTCTTAATGCCTTAAGCCTGCCCCTCACAGGATGCAGGGTTTACCTGAGGAACCATTAAAAGAGTGAGGCCTCTGTGTCAGGTTTCAGACAAGCAAGATGCTTTGTAGTCATGATAATAACAAGTTATTAGTGAAAGTGCTGACAGAACCTTAGCTGCAGTATCCTGAACTTTGCTGTTGTAAAAACATCAGGATTAAGTAGAGGTGTGTGGGTAATGAAATCTCCAAAGAAACAAATTGTCTATGAATGCTTAATTACGGCTTTCTGAAGGATTTTAAACTGTGTATGTTTCTTGTTTATATTTCGCTCAAGTAGCTAAAGGACCGTTGGCAGGATACTGTCAATGCTTAAAGCTACAGAATCTTTCAAACAATAGCCTGAGGCTTTTTGTGTAGTACATACTACTTTTACTATTCAGTGAATATCACTTTTACATGATTCAAACATTGTCAAAAATCAAATGGAACAAAGAATGGAGAGGAACAATGGTCTCAAATGGAACTGCCATCCTATGGACTTGAAGCAAGCCCACTGGTACTTGTGGGAGGTGGTTCATTCTTGAGAAGTATTTTAAGACTGGGTCAGATGTTTTGTTTGTCTCATCTTCTATATAGGACAGTGTAAAGTGGAAAAAGGTGTATGAGGGTTGTTTGGTGTTGTTTTTTTTTTAAATCTAAAAACATTAACATTTGGCATCAGCCTTGCAAAACATAATTGGTGCTGAGTACACCTGTTTGCTCATGCAAAACCCTGCATTCACAAATGCAAATTGACTGAGCATGACGTTCGCACAAGCAGCGGAAGTGTGAAGTGAAGCTTACAAGTGTGAAATAGATGCTGTAGCAGCTGCAGGGCTTCATGTGAACAATTAAAGGGAGACTGATAATGTATGCGACAATACAGCAATGTATATTACACTATATGTACTGTACAATCAGCTTCACACATGATGCTGTTTGCCTATCAGGGAGCAGATTTTTCATGTATTTAGGAATTTAACACAATATGACACAAATAACGACTTTTACAGAAGCACTCAAATTTCACTCAGGTTTTTTTTATACACACCATGTAGCTTTAGGTACGTAAATACCTTGGCAGCTTTGACCCTAGGTCAGTTCACATATAAAGGACCTTCTGTAGCTAACCTTACCTTAAGGCCTTTGACATTTATTTTTTTTAGTTCTGTCAGGTGTAACATTTTCATTAGCTAGTCGTCAAAGGGGCTATGCTTATAACAAAAGCATGGGCAAACGTTGCTTTTCCTTGAGAAGGGCATGTGTTTCACAAATGGCCTCATGTTTCTGGCCTTTTAGTTGCTGATTGTTCTTTAGGATGTGCTTGTGAAATAGTATGAGTGTTAGTGTTGTGTTTATTTTGAACTTCTGTATGAAAGGGGGGGAAGGAGTAAAGGGTGAAGGTGAGATCAGGACTATGAAGTGCCTTGATCAACCAACAGGGAAGTCATCTCTGACGGAACAAGAAATTTCTCATGGATTGTAAATTATAGATTGAAACATAGGGCTCATGTTTAAGAGATTGTCCAAGAACCATAAGGCAGCAGAACATCCTCACAGTTTATCTGTGGTGTTTTATGTGACTGGCCAAAGAGAACATAGTAGTCAATACACCATTTTTGTACTGTTACAGAACTGTAAGTGATGTGAATATCTTGTTGCCAGTATAAACAGATACCAACAATGTATGGACACACATTGACTGGTATTGGAAAGGAGGGTCTTTTTACCATTGGGTCTAAAGATATATGGATGAGATCTGATGATGGGGTTCTGAGCTGTACCTCATACTATTACTACATAAATAGCTTAAGAACAGGTGAATTAGTACAATTCTGTGTCATGACAAAGATCTGAGGACATTAATCAAGATTTGCAGACCTTGCAAATACTTGCACGTGGTGGTTTTGGAATATAGAGAGTACATTTAGTAACGTCAGTATAGATATAGCACAGAAATTTCTCATGAAAAATCCATAGTCATTTTGCTAGTTCCAAAAAGAAATGGCTGCATCCAATAAAATACTTGGGTAGGAAAGAACGTTCCTAATCTGTTGCATATTTCTAAACACAGCCTTATCATAAATTAAGACTAATGCTATTTAGTAGCTTTGATTCAAATATTTAGCACCACTTTGCTCCCCTTATACTTCCTTACCCTGTTGCTCAGAAGAGTCGCTTTAAAGCTGCCACTGCTACTATAACTGATACTTTCTGGGAGATTATGTTTCTGGGGATAGCATCTCAAAGCCCATAATCAGCATTTCAATCTGTGGAATTTACATGCTTTTTAAATCAAGTAATCTTCAGGGGGGAATCCTGGGAAGCAGTATGTGAATGGCAACACCAGCAAAGTTATTGCCACTATTTGACATCGCTGCTATTTCAGTTTCA
The DNA here is from genome assembly GCF_000710305.1 of Buceros rhinoceros silvestris. Lineage (NCBI taxonomy): Eukaryota > Metazoa > Chordata > Aves > Bucerotiformes > Bucerotidae > Buceros > Buceros rhinoceros. Next base: position 54,385 of record NW_010400476.1, on the reverse strand, counting down.
TATTGTTGAAGAGACGGAGAATCAGTGCAAGAAGTTACCTAAACGTGTCCACTGCAGGATCCTTGCAGTGTCTGTGGTTTTGGATACTGGCATTCATCAGAGATAGGATATGGAAATTGGATGGGTACAGCATGGTAATTCCCTTGATCCAAAAGTTCAGGATACTGCAAATATCACTTGGGGGTTTCATATCCATTTTGCACATGGCTGAACAGGTTGAGTGGCTGATGCTAAAGGAATCTACCATAGAGTTCCTGGTCTGACATACATATGAGCAAACCCCTCCTGTAACTCTGTATGCCCGTATAAAATGCATATTGGCTATGTCCTTGAAGAGAGAAGCCTTCTGTTCCCTCAAAACGTGAACAATGAATTTAATAACAACCCTAAAAGACTGTTTCTTATTGCTTTAATTTCAAGCATCAAGTTATTTAAGAGAAGAACAATATTTTTTTTCTTTCTTTTCTTATGTTTCTCTTCTTGTCTCAGAAGGTAATTTTTAGTTCAGACAAGGCCAAAGACAAAACAAAATAGATGTACTGAAACATATGAGTACCAGGAATGTGATTTCCTTGGCAATGATAATCCTGTCACAGCTGTCAAAATTTACTCCTTTATCCATATGACACTTTAACAGGATGGAAAAACCATGTTAGAATAAGCAGTTATAAAGGACTTGGTCCAGAATTACTAACAACAACAGGCTCTTCCAGGCAATATATTGTTTACAAATTTCAGAGAAATTGCTCTACCAATATTACATTTGATTTTGATGCTCCAAAGCTTAGTCATAACTCTTCTCTTTTATTATGGCAAAGTTAGAACAGGCAGTTAAAAATGTTAATTTAATTTCCGCAGGGAACCAGGGGAAAAGATAAATGTGAAATTATTATGCCAAAAAATAAACAGCAGAGGAAATGTAATTCCTTAGGTTTCATGAGTAGTTTGGGGGTTTAGCAGTTTGTTGTTGAGAGACAAATCAGAGACAAATTCTAATATTTGGTCCAGTTTGTCTTAGCTCGAAGAAAGGTAGACTCTGGAGCTTTTTACAGGTGAGATTACTGGTGCCTGTAACAGCTTACCCCTTTGCAAAGCAGCTTAGCAGTTCTGCAGTAATGTTGTTGTATTGCAGTAATGTTGCACTAACGTTAAACATTCAAAGCATGGTAAAACTTTCCTTTTAATGTACTGCAAATGGAAATTAAGAGATATGGGTAAGGGCAGAGGGAGTCACCTCCTCAGCCTTTGTATTACTTTGTAGAATACATTTTTCCTTCCTGAAGTTTCTAGATACGCTAATTTAATAACCTAGATTGCATAGGACTTCCTTGGCAATTCCATTCCCTGACAGTTCTGTAAACTTAATACTTGTATTCTGTGTTCTAAACAAAGTTGGTGATAACATGCAGGTTTAGATGTCCTCTATGATCTAGTTTATACTTGAATGGAGTTTTAAATATATAGCAACCAAGCAGATTTCTGACAGGTACACAGTAAACCAATTACTGTTCCTTCACCATCACTGCCCGCTTTCCTTCTTGGCTACCCTTTGAATGATATGTTATTTGTTGTGTTCCCCAGGAAGGTCTCTTCCACATTTTATACAGTGCCTTTTTTAATGCATGGATTAAATATGACACAAAGTTATAATTAGAGGAGCTTCTTCAGGCTATGAGAGGCCATGCTGTCTTGGAGATAAACCAAAAGTCGTACTCATGTACTTGTCACTTACGGCATGCTTTACAGAAAAGTTTCACTGGGGTCATTGCCAAGCTACAAGAAGAACTTTATATTTAGATATCTTTATAATTTCATCACATGAAACTCTGTTCACCTGAAAAAGACACCTTGCTACACAACTCTCAAAACAAAAGAAATTGTGAGTCTGTAGGTCAAACCGTAGTTAAAAAAAGAAATTTTTAGAAGTGCCAATTTCAATGTGGCAAAAGTAGTTTTAAAACCTTTCAGCAAATAATGATTCAGAAAGTCCTCCTGGCAGGAACAGAATATAGCTGTATCTATCCCAATCTTGTTGCTCTTTCCATGAGCACCTAACACTGGAAACATCCGAGGCTTAGGAGGCTTGCAACTCCTGGTTTTGTCCCATGTGGTCTCTGAAGCCATGTAATAAGTGAGACATGACTATGATATAATGATTGTTCAGTACATCGTGATAATTCTGCAGAGCCTTTATAAAAATGTGTTTGGCTTTTTCCTGTCTTTTAACACTTAATCCATATTGTATTCTCATTAATTCTGAAGTTTTCCATCTGCTGTTGTATTTCTCCTCTCAGATACAGGAAAGGTGCTGTGCAAAACTAATCTGGCATTAACAAATATATTAGAGTGCACATTTAAAAAAACCCCCCACTCTGTCATGGTCTTCTAACATATCACTAATTTTACTTGTCCTGTGCTAATACAGTGCATTGCTAGTTACATCAGAGCATTCGCTCTGTCTTTAAAAGCATCTGCTTGATGCTGTATTTTTCAACATTGATTTAAAAATAATGCTGGCTTATTATGTTACTGTTCATTTGGGCTTTATGTATCATTAGTATAAAGAAGACACGATGTAATACTGGAAAAAAGTGTTTGAAATTGAAAAATGACCAAACAATGAGGTAAAACATTCTTAAACTATTAAAAATCAACTTCATTTAAAATATGTACAAAGCACAGATGCTTCAGTTAATAAAGTGAGCAACATTAGGTTGTTAGTATACCTCCAGAAATTCATCTCATCTTATTCTGTAAGAAGAAACAGAAGATGTTATAAAGTTATAACTGGACAAAAAGTACTTAATGAGCTCACTGTGCCTTTGAGAGAAGTGACAAATTATGGCAGAAATGGGAGGGGACCGGTGACAGTATAGGGTTCCGGGGTAACCTTAGTGCTCTCCTGAATGTGGCAAATGTGAAGGATATGGAAAACAAAACCAAATTGATCAAGTCTATGGCATCTAACAAAATCCCCTGCCTTTTTCTTCTTGGTCTGGTGGGAAAATCCATTTGTAACAGGTTCAGAAGTCTTTCATTTAACACATCATTGGGTATTTAGTTACCTTGACCGACATTCTTGCAGTATGTGCACCAGCAAAATGACTTTGAACTCCAGCAAGATTTCATCCAGGGTTAATACTACGTGAACCAGGCCTTGATTTGGGGTCAGATATAATCACAAACTATCACAAGATAGAGGCTTTTGGTCTGTATACGGAAATCTCATTCACTTTAGTGATCTCTGTGTCAGTGGGACTGATAGTGAAACTGGAAGTTTGATGATTGTCTTCAAAAGAATTAGTACATAAGTTAATCATGTTTATGATTTTATATAAAATCACATGTAGGATGTGTGACCATGCATTCAGGCACTCCTGTGTCGTCAGAATGTTGGCCCTTTCTATGGCATATATCTAAAGACCAAATGAAGCTTAATACTGCCTTCGAGGATAGCCACAGGAAACTCTGTGCACCTCTTCTCCTGAAACATCCTGCCAAACATTACTGGAAGAGGTGGGTGGTCTGCTCTTTAGGAGACTTCCATTTGTATTTTCACAAGCATAATGTGATTATATCTTCTCTCTTTAGTATACACTAAGAGATAGAGGAGATGCAAGGAAAGATGGAAAAGAGTGACAGGGCAAAAATCTCACTGGGATTCCCCTGATGCCATTATGAAGAGTCTAATTGCCTCTGGGTGTAGTTTAAAGGTCCAGAGTTACTAAACAGCGTATAAATTTTCCATGAAGAATTAACGATTCTCCTCAGCAAGTACGAAGTTCGCATGGCTGCCCAACCATCCATGATGGCAGCTATCACTAAGGGTGGAGATTCTTTCAGACCAGAATCTGAAATTACTCTGTTTTTTACATACAATTCTGAATACTTCTGAATGTTATTTGTAACAGGTAATTATCTAAGTTCACTGAAAACCAGCAGCACTGTGATGCAGTAACAGGGATTGAATGCATTATGGTTAGCACTGAAATGTTATGTATGGGTTACTGTGGCCACATGAATCAAAATTGTTGGCTACATCTTGGTGTTTCCACTACATTAGGATAAGGACTGCTCTTGAGCCATCTTGTCTTTTCCAGGAAGATCCCTTCTACTTTCTCCTTGGAGCATTTAGACCTGTAGTGGCTATGATGCTCACTATTAAAGGAAGCTTGAGCTTATCATGCCATCCCTATGCTGAGTTCCCCAGCTTTAAAGTAATTAGTACTACTGACCACATTTAATGTTTTGGGAAGAAATCTATAAACCAAGGTTTTCTTATTTTACCAGTATCTTAGTAAACTTCATTTGTAAGTCCACATCTGAATAAAATGGAGATAATAACTATCTTCTGCTGTGAAGTACTTTGAGATCTACAGAGGAAGAGGATTTATAAGAGGCGTTATTGCAGCTATTTCACCTTCACTTCTAAATAAAGGAGGATTTTGGTGGTGTTGATCTGAGCAAGTGTTCACACTTGAACTGATTATGTATTTAGTGCCTACGCCAGACAGAATGTGTTTTATTCACCTGTTCTTTATTTGTGTTATGTTCCTCAGTGACTGTGACTGAGTCAAGTGGATACTCTGGAAGAACAAGGAGGGGTTTTATATGCTGTGGGCCATAGAGAATATTCGAGGCAGAGAGGATTCCAGAGACTGCAATGGGAGGCAAGCAGCAGGATATATGCAGAGGGTCACAACAGGGATTTGTGAGCTTGTAGATCAAGCAGAGAGACTGAGAGGAGCAGACAGCAGGCGTCCAGGTCACAGAAAAGATAGAAAGAAAATCTTCAAGGGGGTTAAAAGGGATGGGTTGGAGTTCCCACAATTCACTATTGGCAAGACATTGATTGATTCCTCTAAAAGTCAGGAGGCAAGGATGTATCTGTAGAGACAGTTAACTAAGGAAGATATACTTGTAAACTTTTTCATTTCTGCTCTTCCTTCTTGTTTATATTCTAATAAAATATGAACCTTTATTTTGGAATGTAAAAGTTTTCTGTGTTCTTTGGAAAGCTCAGTACAGGAGAAGTTATTAGGCAGATCTTTCTCTAAGTTTGGGCCATTTTGAGTGCCAAGACTCAAAACAATGTTTTCTGCTTCTTTGCACCCAATGAAACACTTCAGTTGAAAAAACAACCCTGGACTGGTTTATATTTTATACCTTTTTGTTGCAACTATGGTGATTTAGTGTCTCATAGATCTGTGTGTAACTGATGTTGTTTTCAAGTGTAAATCTGGTCCATTTTTGTCACTATTAATTACCTACCACACTGGAGTTCAGTGAAGCTCGAGTCTCTTCCATTGAGAATTGAAGCGCATCTATGTCTAAACTGATCGGGGAAACGTGGTGACTCAGCCGAGTAACAGGTTCTGTGAAGGGTCAGGCCTCTAGAAGTTGAGCGGTGATGGAACATCTGGCGGCTACCCACAGACCTATTTTAAGTGGTGCTGAACTAGTCTGGTACAGTGATTCCTGTGATTTATGGCTATCTGTTGGGCTGAAAGATAAAGCTTTCATTTAAGGAAGCTCTAAGTCACCATTAAAATAATGTAAAGAACTAGCTGGTAGTGGATGAGAACTACTCATTTTAAATAACTTGCTATTGATTTTGCAAAAATTGATGCTATCAATATGGTGGGAGTAAGTCAGCACCACTATAAATTCAGCAAATATTCCTGATGTAAACAAGCCCATGATGGACAGACAAAAATCAGTGTATTAATTTGCAGAGGGAAGAATTATTACAACTACAGCCAGGTTTCAGGGAGATCATGGGTGCTTTTTGGAGACACCATGCTGATGGAGGTAATTGCCTTTGAGATAATCTTTATGATACTTAAGACTGATTACTGCTAGTGTTATTATTCATCTACAGTTCCTTGGAAAAGGGCATAAACTGTTCCATATAGAACTCGATAACTCTGGAGTCTTGCAGTTGGCTGACCACATTTCCAATACATATAATTCATAAGCTGAATTTTCAAGTGCTTTAAATATTTCCCTATTGATCCAGATTTCTTTGAGAGTTATATACCCAGTTATTTTGCTTCGTATTTTTTTAAATAGCTAATAATAATGGGACAACAGCTTAAGAGAAGTATGTACATAGTCCATAGTAAAATTGCAAAAGAAATATCAAACTTGCATTGAATGATGCCTTTTCCTAGTGGAAAGTGTTATCTGTAATTAAGTAAACAAGCATGTGTGTCTTACGAAGCAAGCTTCTGTCACTGGAATATGATTCTAAATCTTTCTTAGTGGCTAATCACTTCTAATTTAGAATTCTGCAGTTGCTCATATTGCTATAGAAGGAAACATCCCTACGGGGCACATTGCACTGGAGAACTGAGATCTGTTTTCATGGCTAATCACAAAAGCTGTTTGTTTTTAATTGTGTGATGAGCCAGATTCCCAGGAAGGAAGTACACCCAAATGGAAACATTCAGGATAAATTATGAGCGTGAATCTGTTAGTCATTGGATCTAATCTGCTTTTGCCTTGCGATTTGGAAGTATGACAGGGCAAAAGGATTTTGAGGCAGTTTCAAGCAACTGTTTTACCTAGGGAAGCCATAGAAATAAGGCAGGTAGACAAAATAAAGAGAGTAAGTCTTCATACTTCCTATGACTGCTCCAAGCTTTCATATCTGCTTGTGTTAAAGTCACTAAATTAAAGCCAAGTCCTTGCTCTGCCAAGCAGATAAGAAAATCTGGTACAAAGTGGAGTGGGGAAGAGATGCACTATCCATCTCCAAGTGCATCCCGGTGTCTTAATACTGTACCCTTGCTCTGGAAACAGATGAGTGCTGCTGGGCTGCAAAGATTCTGTGAGCATCGGATAGAGAAGTGTATGTTTCCTGCTTCAGTCACGTTTTGAAGGCAAAAATCAAGCCTCAAATGTACTTTCAGGAAGAGGAAGATGACTGGTGATTTTCTTTTCTCTTACAAAGGGAATACCAAAGGCTGATTTGTGACTGCTCATGACTGTATGAGTAATACATCTTTCCATAACATAATTTTCTCAGCGAAAATGTTCTATATCACTGTAATTGCCAATCACAATGAAATGAGAGGCAGTCAATTATTTGCATAATCTGCTGAAATGGTAAATTGCAGGAACCAAGGACCCCTTACAGAAATATTTAAATCTTCTCTTTCAGGAAATACAGACTAACTTAAACCAGTTCTATGACCTGTGTGCATGGTTTGTCTGATTATGATAGAATTACTACATTAGGTGTCAGCATTATATAGATTCTAATAGAGATTTTTTGCCCCCCAAGAGCACTGAATTAGCTTTTCTGTACTGTTATGTGTAGTAGGACAAAATCTATATGCTAGTTTATGAGCAATGGATACAATAATAAGAAGCATTTCTGACTAAAAAGAGCTGCAGATCTAAAATTCTTTTGCATACAATAGTTATCCATGATAATCGACACTCAGAAGAGTAAAGTCATGCTTAGCTAAGGTTTATGAGTCTAATTTCCTATCTAAATGAGAAAGCATTTCCATTTGAAGGCAAGGGGTTAGTATTATGGACTCCCTTACTGTTTTCCCTGCTTGTTACGGTAGGCACTCTTCCCTTTAAGTAATGCTTTCAATGCATTCACTTGCAAATGCAGTTCAGGTCTTCAGAACATCAAAGCCATAATGACAGTATCTTTTTGAAGTCTTTTATCAAACTGCTGAGGTTGACCTATTTAATTGTGCAGCCTAAGATTATCTGAATTGACTAGAAGAACATATCTATGCTTTTAGGGATTTTATTTGTGCACTGTAACAGTTTACATGAGGTCACATCCTTAGCACATGTAAACTAATTGCTCAGTTAAGTCAGAGACAGTTGTCACAATTCTGTTAATCCTCAAGAGAAGGGATGATAAATGCATATGGCTTTCCTTGCTGCTTTGTTTTGTAGTACCCCAGTGCTTTATGCAAAAGGCTGTAGTACAATTCGCAGTTGACATTTATGCCCATGAGCAGTGCTTATAGGTGGTACTAGAAGGTTACTTCTTATGATGATCTCTAGCATAAAAGCGTTACTGTCTGTTATTTTGTAAAATGAAAGTTTTGTATGATTTTTCTTTGATGCATTTTATTTACTCATATGCAGCATTTAACTGAGTGATCAAAGCATGAGCATGATTTATATCTGAAACCCATTCAGCATCCCAAAGGGCTATAGTCACCGTCAAGTCTTACTGTCTACAGTTGTCATTTCAAATCAAACCTAACTTGAATGTCTGCCAGAGCTTTAATCTGAGTCAAATTGTGAATCTCTGAAATCCTTCAGGGATATTTTGCGTAGATGAAGCATATCAGAATTCACAAAATTAGAGCAGATTTTATCAGAATTAACAAACTTAGTGCTGACTTCTGTGAATGGAACTGAATGCATGAGAATCATTGTGGTCAAGGAAAGTGCAGGTTTTATAGCTTTTATCCATCATTTGAAATTTTAACCAAGTTCAGCACAGAATAGAGGATAATCAGAATCATCTGATGGCTTTTTGAAGCTACATGAAATGAATTGCTGGTCCTAGAATTCCCTAAAAACTCATTAAAAAAATTTCAACAGAGTGGTACAGTGGAGCTGTTCTGGAGTCGGGAGATGTAAAAATATTTTGCTGATATGACATATGTAATTGTGTGTAGTGAATTTGTATGCATTTTTCAAAAGATATTAAATAGTTTAGCTAACTCAGAAGGGAACATTCTAGGTGAAAATGAGGGCTGGCTTAGAGGGACAGAATAAACTGGATAATAAAAAAATTACCCTTGACAACTCTTCACACTTTTGTGAGTAGCAAGAACAAAGGAGATACTTTCTGCACCATAAAGATTGATAGTGCTTGGAGTGGTGATCTGACTTTATAATTCCAAAGTTACAACTTCAGTCTTGAAAGCACTTTTTTGATGTATAACTGCGTGAATCTAAATAATCCACTGAGCTTCTGGAGACTACTTGTGCAAATGAGGTTCAATACATTTATGATTAACGTATGTATTGACCATTTTTCTTATTTGTGTGTTAAGGGTCGAGGGACCGAGGTAATAATAACTCCTTGAATTCCTTAATGATCCCCTTTGTCTCGCTAGAGACAGAAGGAGTTTAAAGGGGAAAGAAGAAATTCACACCTCGGTCTGCGTTTTTGGAAAACTGGAACAAACTTTTAATAAACAATAAAGCCACACAACTATTCACTACTATACATATGCACAAACCGAGAAAGGGAAAAAAAAAACTAAGAAAAGAGGATTCAGATAACCAGAGTTTGTACAGTCCTGTTCAAGGTCAGTGCTCTTGGCACTCATCCAGCGGCAAGGTGGGAGTGAAGGCCTTTGCAGCTGCTTCGGGCAGGGAGCAGGATCCTTCTCGCGGCAAGACGGAGAAGGAGGGGAGAAACCCCGCAGCCAATTTAATAGCAGGAAAGCTCTTGGCACAAAACGACAGGGAGTTCGAATATTCTCACCTGATTCAGACGGGACAGGACTCACGGCAATAACAGTTCAAAGTCTGTAGTCCTCAGGGTTCAGGCCTAGTCGGTCAGCAGGCCGGGCCTAGCCAGGCCTAGTTGGCGGCTAGCAGATTTGTGGGGGTCCTCCCTTCGTGAAGTCCGGAAGTCCGAGAGGGAGTCACTCCCCCAGCCTGCTGCTTTTAAAGGCTCCTGACATAATGTTTCACCTGACCCCCTTAACCAATTAAACGCGGAATTATCATACTGCATGGAATAATTCCTATTTGTCCATTTCCCAAAACAAGGAAGTTTTAGCTCAAACCAGGACATTTTGTTATACCTGTATATATATTTATGCATTTTTTTAAACTGGAAAAACAGCATTACATTACATTCAGTGTGGTCTCCCAGTACTTTATTTCACAGAATGTTCTTCAGACATATGCGCTTTTAAGGTCTGGATGTGAATTGAAGGATACAGTATGTGCCTCTATGTTTTGGTCCAACCAGTGTTTGCCAAAGGCATGTTCTCTTATAAACAAAGGGAAATCACAGGAAAACAGTTCCTTGACTTCTAGGAACAGAAGCTGAGTGTGCAGGACCCAAATGAGTTTTATATTGATCTAGCAGAACATGAAATCAAACATAGGGACAGAAAATGAAGTGAGGAAGGTAGTTGCCCTGAACTTTGTAGACTGTGATTAAATTGTTATTGAGCACTGGCACAGGTTGCCCAGAGAGGTTGTGGAACCTCCATCATTGGAGATACTGAAAATGTAAGTGGACAGAGCCTGAGCAACTTGGTTTAGTTGATACTGCTCTGAGCAGGGGTGGTTGGACTAAGCAATTGCAAGATGTCCCTTCCGATCTCCACTGTTCTGTGATTTGGGGATTGCAATAACTGTGTTTGAACTAAAATTTCCAGGTATCAAATGTTAGCATTTTTTGCACTTGAGACAGAATGAATGATCAGTTACAATTTTTGTCACTCACCCTTAGAAAGTCCCATGTTGCACTTAACTTTGTTCAGTATGTACCCATAGTTTATACAAAGATCTTTCATAGAAGTTAGGTTTTTTTATTTTAAATATTGATGTTCTTGAAGGCAGCTATCGGTACCTCTCAGTGTTGTATCCTAGAGATGAGAAACACTGTGTCCTAGTAGGGACTACCCTCTGGGCAAGCTGGAACTCTTGCGGGAATGGAGAAAATGCATTTGGTTATGTCTATTTGAGAGTATATTCAGATAATGCACGTTAAAAGGAATGTGCAGTCTGACTCCTTGTCTCACATCCCACCTCTGAGTAAAATTTCTTAGCATGGAAATGGCAAAGCCCCGTATCTAGTGCACACCAGCTGTGCCACTCTCCAAATGAATGCTCATATTCTCCACAATAGACCTCCAGCCTGTGTCTGATGTAGCAGTCTGAGATCAGAGTATCTCAGACTATAAAGTGTCTTTTGCTGTGAGGTGATTTATCATGACAGCCATGCTCTTTAATCAAGAGACCACTTGACAAGAAGAGTTACTCTCCAGAGAGTGGGCAGTGTCCTTTTTGCTCCCGCTCTCCCGAAGCTGCATCTCTCCTGGGACAGTCGCAGCTTATAAGCACAGTGGAGTTTATAACAATAAGAAACATGTTTATATTGCAACACTTTATTTTAATCTTCTGTTCTTCCCAGTGATCTTTGTGTAAAGATCTGAACACTGAAGGTGTGTGATTGGTGCTTGGAATAGGGGGAAGATCAAAGGGCTGAGAGTGTTCATTTTTTCTCTGGTTAGTGCGCTATGTGGGTAACAAGGTATGGACAGCAACAGCCAAGAAGAGAAATACTGTAGCTAATACAAAACCCGTAACAAATTCACAATAGTCACATCTTACTCTTCAGTTCTCTGTCATTTAAAGGAAGAACAGAAATGGTAAAAGATCAAGACTCTTCTGAGATCTTTAGGAAAACAGTGGAAAAAATGCAGCATGATTTTAGGGACATTGATGTCCCTGCACGGTTTAGAAGCAGATGCACTTTGTGATTTAGTAAAAGACTAATTTATGCCTTTTGTCATTTCTTTCAGACCCTCAAGGTACTTATCTCTTATGTTCTCCTCCATCTCTATGCAAGCAACTTCAGTTAAGGTGAATTATGAGTGATTCTGAAGGCCAAAGACAGAAAGTAGCCCTTAATCCTGCCAGTTTGGGTGTAGTACATAGCTGGATGCTCTGTTTATTTCCACTGTGAAAATTCTGAAGCTGCAGCATTCTGACCTCATGCATTGTCTCTCTCAGGCATCTCATTCTGACTGCTGCCTTGATGTTTCAGACAATCCGAGATTTCTGTTTGAAGCAGATAGAGTTTTGAGGTTTTTCTTAAGAAAGCACACTTTTCATCAGGACCCAAAGGACGGAGAATTTCTCAACTTATTTCAGATCCAGTGAGTGAACTGAAATTAATTTCTTGCGAGACTGTTGGTTCCTAAATATTAAGTGTTGGTGTTGAGAAACTTTTTGCGGTTTTCCAGTTTGACAGCTAGCTTCTGAGGACCACTGTTTGTGCAATGGAAAAAGCTTTATATTCATGTCGCACTGTGGCTTGTGATACCTCATGTCCAGTTGGATCCATCATCTCTGTATCGTACTGTATCGCTGCCCAAGACCTGTCAGCTCAATAGAACATTGGACACTCAGGCCAGTCCCATTTCAGTAGCGTATCCCAGTGCTGCCTTTCTACTTTATTACTTTGGAGAGCCAAAATTCAGTTGTTCTTAAGTTGCTTGGGAAATCATTTTATCCAAGATACCATTAATAATAGCTAAAGTCAAGCTTAATCGAGTATATACTCTGTTGAAAGTCTGTTAAAGATAAAAGGTTAAAGAAAGGTAGAGAGGACATTTTCATTTTGTGAGAGAATTAAGCAGGTTATCTACAGTCCCTCTTCCTTTCTTTCTCCATATCTTTAGATTTTAACGTGCATGAGCCAAGCTTCATTCACAGATGGACAATGTAGAAGGTCAGAGATGCATTTTAGTATTCTTCATGGTTTATTCTATTTGGAAATTTTTGTGTAGAGTTTTTGTTTATTTCTTCCCAACCATAGGAGACTGAGCTGGCTAGACAGTTCATTAAATTACTCAGAAAGAGTGAAGTTTCATGGTCAGTTCCCAGATGGCTGTGAGTGTCCCATGTGACTGACAAGTATTCAGGATGTTTGGTTTTGCTGATATGTTTGTATTCTTGTTGTGACTTTTTTTGTAAGCTAGCACAGTATCCACTAGTTAAGCATTTATGAGAATTTGGGGTTTTGCTAAGTCACCATCCCTTTGCATATGACTTTCCATATCCCTGAAACTCTACAACAAATTGTTGAACAGAGAACTTTCCTAAAATATTACTGTGATATTCCAGGCTCTGTAGAAGCCATTAAAATTTTTCATGCTGTCCCTAGCAGAGAGAAGTTGAAGTATCATTATATATAAAATAAATGATAAAGGTTTTTATCCTCTTCACCTGCTTAAGTCTGACTGTAATGTTAGCTTCATGAGTGAGAGAATATGGCTGGTGGCTCCAGACAGTGCTGACACATTTATTTCAAGTCACAAGAGCCAGGAAACTGTAAGCCCAAAGCCCCAGTGGGATATTCTTTCATCCTAACTACTTGTGCAGTGTCTCTCTGCAGCTACTAGTGACCCTGGGTCTCCCATTGGGGCCTTTCTAGCTGACAGCAGCAAGTCCCATAGTTTATATAAAAAATTGTAACAAAAAAAAATAAGGGGGGAGGGGAGGGTAGAGGAGTAGAAATCTGTTTCCTTGTTTAAAACTCTGGAACCTTAAAGTCTCAGAAAAACATATCACAGTTTAAAAGTTTTGTTTAGATTAATCTGCAGTTGTTTTGCAGATTAAGGGACAAGATGACACACTAGTAATACATTTGAATGGACAACGAACTTTAGGATAAGAAAAGACAAAAAACAAATCAGTGCTGGTGACATTAACACTTCAGCTGACCTCAGTGCTTCATGAATCATATAATTGCTTTGCCACATTTTAGCCTTGGCAATTCGAAAGACTAAAGTTTTGCTTTAACCAAGATTTTAAATCTAAAGAGAAACTATAATAAGGGCAAGGAATGATTAAAATTCACTGTAAGTACTGTTGGCTGCATGCTGGTTTTTGAGGATTTTCCTTTTCTTATAAAGCTAGCAAAAAATTCTATCAAAAACATTTCTCCTCATGAAAAAAAAGAAGGCAGATTGTTTCCTATCGGAGCATAAAAGAGAGATTGCTGTGTTTTCTATTAGAGCCACCAAAACAGTTTGCACAAAGGACAGTAAATTCTGTTCATGCTGTGCGGACATTTTGAACCAGATGACAAGTCCAACAGCTTGGATCCTCTGGAAGGTGAGATTTCAGTGGCTCCAAACAAAAATGAAAAAGAGAACTGAGGGACACCAAAATGAAAGCCACTTGGATGAGTGACAAATACAAATCAATCAACTTTATTATACTCTGTCTCTCTTGTAGTGTTCTGGGACCAGAAAGGCAGGGTGCATGACAGGTATATCCAAAACCATCAACAACTCTACTGCCTTCAGCTCTTCTGTGTGTTACCACCCAACACAAACATTGCCAACAAAGGAATGACCTGTCTGCATCATTGGTGGCATATTCTGGGAAAGCAAAGGCATTACCCTGGCACATCTTGCTTAATTTTGATCTGATTATGCCATATGGTGACATTTTAATTTTGTATTTAAATGCAATACTTGTTGTCTCTGCCTCATCATACAGACTTCTTTGTGAAATTTATGGTTGGGGAAGAGGAGACTGGAGATAGGAAAGAAGGTGGGAGTGATTAACAGAGGTCTCAGTTGCGCAGTGGAGGAAGTACCTTGGCAGTTATATAGGATATAGAAAGAGGGAGACTTAGGTGGAGAGGTGCAAGTGGCAGAATTTTTGCTAGAGAAATGGTGGGCATAAGCAGAATAGGGAAAGGTGGAGCAGGAGAAGGCTGGGTTAGTGGAAGATCAAAAGAAGCTGAAGAAGGGAAAGCAGGCGGACACATTTCTGACAATAGCTAGCAATGCAGAGGCAGTACAGAATATAAACTGTCATCAACAACCTGGAAGAAGGGATAGAGTGTACCCTCAGCAAGTTTGCTGATGGTATGAAACTGGCTGTGCTGCTGTTCAGGAAGACTGGACAGACTGGAGAGTTGGGCAAAGTGGAACCTAGTGAGGTTCAACAAGGGAAGTGTAAGGTCCTGAATCCAGGAAGGAATAACCCCCTGCACCAGTACAGGTTAGAGGCGCCAGAAGGCTGTGCTGCCCTTCAGCAAGACCTGGACAGGCTGGAGAGTTGGGCAGAGGGGAACAGAGTGAAGTTCAATGAAGGCAAATGCAGAGTCCTGCACCTGCGGAGGAATAACCCCCTGCACCAGTACAGGTTAGAGGTTGACCTGGGAGACCTGGTGGGTAACAAGCTAACCATTAGCCAGCAAGGTGCCCTGGTGGCCATGAAGGCCAGTTATATCCTGGGGTGTATTAAGAAGAGTGTGGCCAGCAGGTTGAGGGAGGTGATCCTCACTCTCTACTCTGCCCTGATGAGGCCACGTCTGGACTACTGTGTCCAGTTCTGGGCTCCACAGTTCAAGAGAGACAAGGAACTACTGGAGAGAGTCCGATGGAGGACTGTGAAGATGAGAATGATGAGAACTGCAACATCTCTCTTATGAGGAAAGGCTGAGAGACCTGGGTCTGTTTAGCCTGGAGAAGACTGAAGGAGGATCTTATCAGTGCTTATGAGTATCTAAAACGTGAGTGATAAGAGGATGGGGCTGGTCTCTTTTCAGTGGTGCCCAGCAACAGGACAAGGGACAACAGGTAGAAACTGGAACACAGCAAGTTCCATCTGAATATAAGGAGAAACTTTACTTTGAGTTTGACAGAGCACTGGGACAGCCTGCCCAGAGAGGTTGTAGAGTCATTTCCTCTGAAGAGATTCCAAACCCACCTGGATAAGTTCCTGTGCAACTTGCTTTGTGTTAGCCTGCTTTAGCAGGAGGTAGGACTGGATGATCCCCAGGGGTCCCTTCCAACCTCTGCCATTCTGTGATTCTGTGAAAGGACAGATAATACAGCCAAGCATCACCTTGATGGTTAGCCTAGCCATGGATACTCTTGTATAGAGTTAGTAAAACTTTCGATTTAGAGGAAGAAGCGGAGGCGAGAGGAGGGGTGGAGGGGTGGAGGAAGCATCATTGTAGTGGCTCTTCAAAGTTGGCTAACTATTTGAAGAGCTATATATGGATTTGTTTAAAGAGAGACTTTATAGTAAGAAGTGGTGAATATTGTGTGCTAGCATCTGATGCAGAAGCAGCAGCCAGGCCTTACCATATGACTATTCTCAGTAAGACCAACAGAAATATGGAGTCACAGCACAAGGGAACATGCAAGGTCTAAGTTCCTCACCTATTTTCATGGATCTTTGCTCAGCGAATAAATTACTGAGCACACAGTGAGCTATTCTTTAAATATATTCTCCTTCAGCTGCCAACATCTCTTTCATTACAGAGCCACATAAAACCAGAGAGATTAATAGCCGCTGCTTCAGTAAGAGGAAGAGACCCTCAAATCATTTTTTTGTTGTTGTTTATTTGTTTTACAAAAAAATACATCCCTCCTCCGTTGGGCAACTGCATCTGGAGTCACAAATCTATTCAAAATATAAGTCAACCTTAAAATTAACATGAACAAAAGTTCCCAGGAGATCGTTATCACTTAAGGCAGTAGAAACCTTACGAGGAGCATCAGGTTTCTTAAGCTTGTCACTGATTTGTGCAAATGTCTGTATATATGACTGAAATCTACAACTCCTGACTGAATGTTGGAAAAATATCTGGACTTACTTTAATTTGGATTTTTCTTTAGATAGGCAAATTCAGTTTTGAACTGGATCTGGATCAGATTGTTTCTACTCTCCTTATTGCTCTCCTTTTTGCTCTCCTTATTCTTTCATTTCAGCTATTGATACAAAGGAACCGGTAACCCTGCCGAGTTTCAGCCAGTGTGGTGAATTTAGTTCTATAATACTGGACTATCATTGCATAGTTGCAACACAGTGTAACATTCCATAAAATCAAGCAGTCTGTCTACTAGAAATGAAAGAGCTTTTCTATTCTTCACTCTCCTTCACCACCAATGTAAGCAGTGTCTGCTTCTAGATGGGTCAGAAATATTCCTGATAAATGTTCTGTTTCCTTCCCTACCCTCCCTCCCTCCCCCTCCCCCCCCCCCCCCCCCCCCCCCCCCCACTTCATACTAAGTGATAATATAAATCGCATTTTATACTTATTTCAGGAATGTGTGTTTGTTCGCCTGTGATGCTAAATCAATCTCTAAATTTAAACTGTCCCTGAATATATTGGGTTTTTTGCTTCTCCTTAGCATACAGATGTAGACAGCCCTATGGTGGGCAAATAATCTTTTTGTTACGATGAATCTGCAGGCCCTTCACAACAAAAGATCTCCTAAAGCAGCAGGGCCAATCCTTTAAGTTGAGAAACAGTATATCAATAAAGGTCAGTGTGACAATGTGATTTATTGAAATACTGTGCTGCTCCTGGCAGTTAGTATTTTATATTATATGATACACGGCAGGTATTTCTATTCGTATTTAGGTTCCCCACTGAAACCTTGTTCAACCTGTTATATTATTTATTGTTGCCTTTTAGAGATGAAAGAAATCAATTTATTCAGCTTTCATAACCATTCCTAAAAGGCACAAAGAGGTTAAAGACTAACTGGAAAAATCAATTGGTTAATAAAATAGTTAATTGACTAAATGCTTCTTGCAAGGTGCCGTGAGTGCAGACTGTGCAGAACCAGAGGAAGTTGGTTTAATTATAATGGGATGTCACTGCATAAAAGCCTTCTCTGCAGATAAAGTTTTCAAACTTGAGGGTGCTTGTTCCTATTTTTTATAGTTTACATATGCGGTTAATCCGGATACCATAATTAAACCTTTTCACAATTTTTACTATCTACTTACTCCTTTTATGGTTATGGCAGATGGCAAAATTACAATGAAAGCCTATCTAAGCATTGAAAGATCACTGAACATGATCATTATAGATCTGGAAACATTTTTAAGATAAAACACTGATGAACCTCTCAGTTCTATGTTGTTCTGCTTGACTGTCTGGCAGGTTTTTTATAATTGGTTTTATGGTGCTATTCCCTATGAAATCCAGGATTTTTAAAAGGCTCAGGGAGGTGGAGAGTGATTCCCTTTAACCACTTCTGAAATCCTAGCAGAAAAACATCCAAAGCTGGTTTCAGGCACAGTAGTGCTGGCCACTGAATGCCTTTCTAAAAAATACTGAATATATTCAGCTAACTTTCATGTCACTCTATGGGAGCTCCTAAACATTTGAGCTTCCCATATTTTCCTGGTATGTTTAATGTGGTTATGAGGACATTTGAAACACTATTCTCTAAGGGACACCATTAAAATCTTGAAACATACTTGGCAGCAGGTAAATGCACTTTTTGCATGAAAACTATACACTCCAGTATGGTAAATTTAAAAAGCAAACAAACAAGTTGTTGCTTGTGAGTCTCCTTGTCACATTGTATCAAAAAGGCCAAGGCATGTGATATATGATCTGTGTAAGATCCTGTCCATGGCTAACCCTCCCCAGTCCTTGTCTCTAGAATCAGGAACCTGCTAGCTCACAGAACCTATCAGTGGTGAGTGAGAAGGTTGCCCGACTGAATGATGAGAGGAAAAGCACAGAAGAGGCATGTAAAGGTTTTGGGGCTAATGAATAGTGATAGTAACTGAGGTGATATTCACCTAATGTGTACACAGGTAAAAAAACAAGAGGATTACTGATTGGCTGTTAAGATACTTCAGTGGTGACAGAAAAGAGCATTTTGAAATATATTTTTATCAGAATGCACAATGTACATTTTTCATCCTTATGTACTAACCCTGGTATTCTGCCCATGGTGTTGTAGCCCGTTCTTTCATGCAGGTTCTTCATCCTTTCTAATTTTTGAGGGTGAGGACTGCTTTCACTGTCTGAAAAACAGAAAAAACCTACTGGCGGAGTATTTGGGATACTCCAGCAGTTTAACACCCAGTATTGTTATCCTCATGTACTATGGCAAAACTAGGAAAGGAGTACCTAAGCCGTCTCTTGGTCTCTGCCTTGTAACTGGCATCGTGGCTGGGGTTCAGAGTGGCGGCTGATACTCACAACTGCTGAGCCTCATCAGTTCTCACAGACATCACTGGAAATGCAGCACTCGGCCCTTACTGGTAGTAATGACAACAAATGCTCCTTTGCCTCTGTTTATTTGACATTTCATTTCCAGATGTCGACATTATTGTCCCTTTATCAATAAAATGCCTCTTGAGGGCAAATATCCTTTATTCCAACCCAAAGACAATGGATCTGCTTTTACCTGTGACACAGTAATCCAGCTCAGTTACACGTAATGGCATTTCACAGCCCCCCACCTCTCCACTGCACTTACCAACTTGTCTCTAGTTCACAGAGCCTGTCAACAAGCTCCACATTTAATTGAAATATGTAAAAAAATCTTGTGATTTCAAGAATGTAAGTTATGCTGCTGTCACTTAGTGTTTCATTTGCCTGACTCCCAATGAGTACAACATGTTGATAAAGGACACGGTGTGAACGGCAAGGCACTTTCATTGACCTTCACTGTTGCCTCATATTGACATTCAGGCAGGAGGGATATTCGAACAGTTAAGGTTAAAAGAAAGGGGACTTTGGTTAACAGCAAAGTAATGCATCGAAATTCCAAATTATGTAGGAGTCTGTTCAGGCTACAATTTGTCTTGTTTGTTTTTAATTTTAGATTCAATGTCAATGCAAGAATTTAACTCTATGGTTACAGTTCTTTATCCATCTAATTCTCTAGTGTAATGGTGATACAGTCCTCAATTTTATTAAGAGCCAAGTTAAACAATATCAGTGTGTTATTCAGGATATTACCTTCACTGGCAGTTTGAGCTAGCATAATGGCCTGGAAACTGCTTTTCTGGGGAGAAAGTATGTACTTGCTTCTGCTATAGGTGCCACTTCATTACTGAACTGTGAAGTAAACACTAGTGTTGAACAACCTCCAAAGCCTCTGAGTCAGAACACTTCATTTGTACAGCGTAAGGGTGGATTTATGCTAAAATGTCAGGCTCTGCATTGTATTGGCTGAAGGCTGGGCATACGTTTCCTTCTTCTGTGGGAGGGGTAAGCTGGCAGAGGAGTGGAGAGGGCAGCTGGGGAAGTAACCTCTAAAACCATCCTAACAGGATTTGTTAGAGATTGCCCATCCGAGCATTCAGCCCTGCAATGTCCACCATTGTAGCACCTAATGCTTTTGTGGGTTGTGGTTCTGTAACAATGACAAGAAATCGATACTAATTATCATTTTACTGCTCTAAAAAGCACAGCAAAAAATAGCTGCTAAAAGGTGTTCTAAAAAGAACTGTTCACATCTTTCATTCTGGAAATGGAAATCATGACAGGCTTTGTTGGACATGGTGCTTTGTTGCAGTTAGGCTAATCTGGCCCAAGAGCTGAAAAGAGTGCTAGCTTGAGACGTTAAATGCTAAAATCTCTCTTTTCCCAGCGTCTTCCTGTCCACAAAATAGAGGCACTGACATTCCAGAACACATTACTGAGAGGGCTGCTTCTCCCACATTCAATTTTGATCCCAAACAAACAGCTTGAGATTTCATGTTGGATAATTGGGCTTTACCTGTATTTTAAACAAAAATCCTTGTCCTTTTATAAACTGCTTGAGTTGGGAGACATGCAGAGCTTTTGAGAAAGAAACGCATTAATCCTTTTAAGTTTGGTAAAAGGTTCTTTTATACTCTACTGTATAGTTTCC
>NW_010400476.1:10321-33914 GCF_000710305.1 Buceros rhinoceros silvestris | reverse complement strand
CTGCTGAGGGCCCACATTTGTGTAGAATCTCCATTTGTGGGGAAAGAAAGACACGGACTTCTTCTAATGGCTTGAAGGAAAGACTGGTAGGGAAAATAATACACACCTGGACTTAAAATTCAACAAAATTCAGGAGAGGTTTATTACATTAATTGGAGTTAATGGACATGCTATCTGTCCCTTCTCTTGTACTCCCCCAGTGTGCTCCCAGGAACTGTAGGTGATCACCCTTTCTTTGAGGCTGGTGGTGTAGCAAGTCCAAAATTGATCTCTCTACAAGGATAGGCAAGGCCCCACCAAACTGTGCTTTCCTTGTTCTACTGCTGCATCTGTTACAGATGTAAGTCCCATGTCTGACAATGACAGTGTAAGGCACTTCAATAATCTACTGCCAAGGAAGCAAAATAAATGCCTAATTTCTTTTGTTTCAAACCCCAACTGACTTGCATTTATTTTGGTACCTTTGTTACGTTTTGTTATTATGACCAGACTAGTGCTGGTCATTGCTGGGCAACATGACATTCAATATTGCTGACTTAGTGTATCCCATGTATCAATAGTGATGTGTCAAGCCATTTAGATTACTACTGTTCATTGATCAGGTATTATTGGTTTTTTATTTCTCTGTCTCTTTTTATTTAGAACATTTAACTAACAGCAACCCAGTGGAGTAAAATTTTGACCTTCCCTTTGGAGAAGGCGTTATGTGTAGAGCAGCTACGGTAAAGCACAGTACAGATCTTATAGGAATAGTTCTGCCTGGAAACCTTTGTGCTGTGTGTTGAACATGAATATGAGTCCAAACTCAGTCAGTTATGCCTAGTTCCAAAAAACAGTGTAAGTGAAACTTCTATGAGTAGGTTCACATTTTACGTTTATTTTATTATGTTTTATGTTTATCTAGCATAAACAACCTACTCATCATTGTAACATAACCAGGAAATGAGATCCTACCTCCACTAGTCCTTTGCTTCGGTGGTGTAGAACATTAGGGAGTGCATAGAAGTGCTCAGGAAACAGTCAAACAGATGAAATGCTGGAGAGCCGTCCTAAACACAAGATTCACTCCATCAGATAGAAGTTAAACCAAAGTGGATGTCTGCTGTACCTTGTAAAAAGATAGTGCAGGCTCTTCTCCATTGTCCTTTTGGTAAATGAGAATCTTGGAAAAAAAAGTGCCTGTGCATCTAACTGCTTTCATGATGTTGATTCTGGGCTGACATAGTTTTGTGCAAGCTTGTAAACCAAGTGCTATCCCATTTTTAAAATTTTTTTGCTGCTTATAACTAATAGAAGGTATCAAAAATCTATTCTCAGCTGCATCCTGAGCCAGGGTACCATCTCTAAAGGCTTGGGTTTAAAATCCACCATGTTTTCCATATGTGTTCCTGTGCCATCTGTATTGTAAATCTCAGACTAGCACACACAGAAATGCGCAGTCACATCATATAGTATTACCACCTGTAATTCAATATGGCCAAAGTGAGGCCAGGTTTGACAAACCCTCTGTCTGGACTGAAGCTTAGTTCAGAGCTGAAGATAAAGTCAGTCTTTCAGTATCTTAGAGTCTGTTGTTTTTAACAGAAGCAAAGCTATAACGATACAAATGCATCGTGGCGTTCTGTTAGGACATCCCATGGAAGCATTAATGACAAAACCTGAACTCCTAAGAAAAAGAGCAAAAGTCAGTTCTGATGCTGTTTTATGCAAGAGGACTAAAGTCTCCTGACCCAGAAAGCTGTGGCATATGTAAATTATAGTTCCTGTTGACATTAATCCTCTTCTGTTGTATCTCTGATAGGACACCATGGCCACAATTTTTTTCTTTATAAAGATAGTAAATTTGTTACATTATAGGTAACTATGATACAATTTGCACTCTCTCTAGCCAGTTAAATGCATTATTTACACAAAAGGAGAGCTGTAGCTTCATTAGAAAACAAAGAAAAGACACTATTCTTTATACATTTATTAGGGAAATGGCTGACAGTTGTTAAAAGAAAAAATCCTGAGGATCAAAAATAATTTGTGGTGTCCATTTGGGGAACAGTTGGTTTCTCAGAATACCCCAACTGCCTCTCAACTACCACGAGTGTTTTGGAATCTCTTCCTTCTGCTAAAGTCTGTGAAAATGTTCCCAGGCAACACAGAAAAATTAGATTTTATGGTTTTTTTAAATGTAGATGTTAATAAATGCATGTGAGGTGCTTCCTGTTGGGACATGAGTAGTATGTAAAAAAAAAAGTGTTTAAGTGTTTGAGGAAGGCAGGAGAAGCATTAATGACAGGCAGTATCATAGTCTGTGATGACAGTGTCCAAGAATTTACAGTTTTAAAGAACTCTGCAAGTGGATCTTGCAAAGCTGCATTTCAGGCATCTTCAGATATCATCAGATGATCTGTGAGTATATAAAAGGTGTCATTCCATTTATAAGGTGAAATTGCATGGAAATATTTCTGAGGTATCTCATCATGCAACAAAAACAAATGAAGCAGGAATATTCATAGAGACTATTATATAAACACCTCCAGCTTCTCTGAGCTCCATGGGATCCACCTAACACAGGCATGGCCTTTTGCCTTTATAAAAATGTCCTTTCTCCGTAGATACTAATCATGCTGACGTACACTTTTGGAGTGTTAAATTCAGCCCACCTTAACATCACAAGTAAATTTAGTCCTTGAAGGTGATACTAACAGGCTGCTGGCTTTATCATTTAGATGGCAGCGTTCTAGCTCAAGCTACTTTGAGCTTTTCCCCTTTATATTTTTTCAGTTGAAAATGTGACTTTGGCAAAATAAAAAACTAAAAAATATGCATGAAAACGTCCATTTTGTCCAAATGTGATCCATGAGGGAACCTGAATGAATTTCAGCAGCAGTAAGCTAGCTTGGCATTTAAAGGAGTATTTAATTATTAAAACCTTGAGGGATATATATTTTTGCACCATTCATTGAACTGTGGGTGTAATTTATTTAATATGCACACGTTTTACTGGGCAGCTTATGCCACCAGGAAAGGATCTGAAGCCTCAGCCAAGTGGAAAATATATCCCAAGGTATCTGCATTGCCTAGTAAAACTAAGAGATTTAAACAGTCAAGATACAGGCTGACTGGGAAAGCACCTACCAATAATATAGAACTATGCGGTTCTAAAATGATGCTGACAACCCTCACAAACCTTTAAATAGCCATTTCCAAGCTGGCAGATCTAAGTTGCAGGAAAACAAAATAATCACTCAAGGAATTCTTTGTAAATTAAAACAGTTCCTTGTTGTTGCTTTGTGTTCTGGAGCTTCACAGACAATAATAAAGTCTCAAAAGCCACTTTCCTATTTCCTTTTGTATCAAGTACTTTTTCTGTAAAAGTAACTACTCTGTAAATAATGAAAAGAAATTGTCAGTAGATAATGATGTCAGAGCCTTCCTGCACAGATGTGATTCACTGCCGATAGAGCTGGCTATGTGGTCTTACTTTTGTATGGCAGGACTGATTGAACATGTAGCAGCATTTCTTCTAAGGGAATCCAGACAATTCTTTTAGCTACTACTACCAGAGCCAACGTCTGCTTGTAGCTGCGGAAACAAGGACCCTCCAGAAAAGAATCGGATCTATGGTACTCAAATAGCATTTGTGGCCTTTGAGCCCTCCTTCCCGAGCCCAAATGGCTGGGCACTGGCTGTGAGGGAAGGGTTCTCTCCCCCTGTCAATCCTGCCTTGAAAGAATCCGTGCTTCCTTCTGCTTAAATCCTGAAATTTCTCTGTTCATTGCAATACTATCAAAATATGAATATTGTTACAGATAGTAATTGTCAAATAATCGAAAGCTGAAGTCAGAAATAAAGGGCATATGCAAGATCTTTGCTGAACAGAAGAATGTTCTAGGCATTGCAGCATGTGGGAGAATCTCATATATGCAGCTGGTTTCTGTCTGGTCCAGTCGTATGAATAGCTGAAATAGAACTGCTTGTGTGAAATGCTAAGCTGTGATCAGCTGTGCTGGAACACTGACAGCCAGGCTTAAAAATTACTGGAATAATAATAAGCAGTAATGGAATAGAAAGTATTGTGTTGGCTAACATATCCTGAGAGTATTTAAGGGTGTCTGACACCAGTGCTGTTCAGGAGCCAGCTCCACTGCCTTCTGATGGTTAAAAGCAAATGGTCTAGGCTGGAATATGTATGTGCAAATAATCAGTGAATAAAGTGGAATATAGGTTGACTGTCTAGAAGCTGTACGTTGTGGAGCCGCACAAATAATGAGCATCCAGTTGTTTCTAACAAAGACACACGTATACTGTTTAACATTTTAATTGACTGTTTAGCGTATCTGTCCTGCAGATGTTGCTGTAGGTAGGTAGGTTGTTTATCTTTGAGCTAGGATCCCTGTAGCTGAGCTAAGGAACAACTTAGAGCTCAGGACGGGAAAACCGTTCACGTATGTACCTAAATCCACAGTCATGTTCCACAACGCACACCAAATTCTCTGCTGCCACTGCTAAATTGTGACCGATCCCCAGACTCTAGAGTTTAAAGCTATCATCTCGGGTACATATATATTACGATACACTACATTTCACTCTACATTATGATGCAGGAATGAATGTCAAACATTAGAGAAACTGTATACTTGAAAGGTTTTATCAATGGAAATCATATGCTGGAAGGAAATTTGTTTTATTGCTGCCAGTAGTTAAAATCCATCATCAGTTTGGAAGGGACAGAAATACACTTCTGAGAGAATATAGTTCTCCACATGATGCCAAAAGAACCATTTTAAGCCTTTTTGATAAGGACACTTGCAGAAACCCATGTAGATGATAGTAACAGTGATGATGAACTGGCACGAGAATTGTTTTTCTTATATGGTGACATATTGCATTTTTATATCTATGGGGATACAATTTGACATTATCCATTTGGCCATCCTCATTAACAACAGTATGGCAACAGGAAAACAAAATGCAATGGAATGTACTGTAATGGAAGATAAAACAGTAGGTAACTTCTGATAAGCATATTATAGCTCATCCATCTTGGGCAAACCTGAGTTTATGAACTTTTCTTCAGCAGCAGGGGCATAAGTTCCCTGACTAATAATAACAGAAGTTGAGTCCAACTGCTCCCTCCAGAGAAGGTGTGTAGTTCAAAATTGTCCAAGCCAATGGACCTGCTTCACATTGCATTAGTTTTCAAAACTACTTTTTGAAAAGCCACATCCTGAACCTGGACATTATCATCTTCAGCCACTAATATTCATTTCAAAAGCTTGTAGATGAACAGCACAGGACCATCAATATAATTACTGTATATATATTTCTGTTGGCACTCTCCAGGCTTTTATCAGCAAGTGGATTGAAGCTAAGTGTATATTGTCAAGGTTGTTGCCTCTTTTGGTTACTGAGAGGTGTGTAATTGTTCTTTTCAAGAACAAAAGAACAATCTCCTTAGTCTCTTGTCCTTCTAAACAGATACATATACCTGCAAGCTTTTTTTTTTTTTTTTTAGTGGATGTTCTTGCTGGAGATGTAATTAACATGTCACTGAACTGTCCTTGGTGTGTCCCCTGAACTTACAGTGTGTTGCGTGAGATAAACTTACAGTGTCACCTGAATGATTGTGAGGCTGCATTGTGTGACATTTTAAATTGAGAAGGCTAGATATGTGTGCCTGATTTTTTTTTCTTTGAAAAATAAACAAAAATAAATTTACAAACAGCAAATATTTTCCTTCATAGTGAGGACACCTCTGGCCTTAATTTGGGCAGCTGGCCAGACAGCAGCTCCTAGCTGAGATTTGTAGCTGCACTTTAATTTCCTTGAGTAGCATGCACACAGATTTTCCTGTATGAGCACAGATTCTGTTCCTGTGGGGAACTGTGGTTTAGTTAATTGGGCATGGCATTTGGAGGCAGGAGAGCTGGTCTTAGTTCTGATTCTGAGACTAAGTGTCACTTTGGGAAAGGTGCTTTGTGTTTGAGTGTCTGAACTGGAGACAGTAATATCAGCGTGCTTTACCTATAAATGAACAATTAAAAAGTATTAACATCAAATAACTGTGGCCAGTAATTTCAGTGTGTATGTGTCATTCCCTGAATAGAGCTAATTATTATCTCAGTGTCAGCCTCTGCCTCTTCTCCCTTTTACTTTCATTGGCTTTGTCATTTTCTAGCCGTATTTGGAGGTTCTGATTCAGCTTCTGTTAAACTCAATTTCCTAGTTGATCTGTACTGTAAACCTTGTAACACTTTGAAAACATTCTGGTCTTGGCTGTGATTTGGACAGCTAGACAGATGCATTTTCTGCTTTGCAAAAGGGCAGATCACTGTACAGGATTACGACCAGACTCAGTACTGCACACTCAGTGCATTGGAAAACGATGCTACCTCAAACAATGAAACAGTTGTGGTACGAAAGAGGCTCTGTAGGGGTTTTATTGTCTGCTTAACTGCAGAGATTCATGTCTTCAGATACTGCTAGTCTTTTTATGGCTAGATGCAAAAAAAGCATCATTAGAATAGAAAGAAATATTCCGTGGGAGTTTTACTTAGAAGAAAAAATTTAATTAGTTAACAATTTTGTTGACAGAATAAAGGACAAAGTGTGAACTGAAGATAGGAGAAAAATTCTACCCACCCTTGTGGGCTTATGTTTTTAAGAAGATTCTGTTTGTTTAAATCCTATTTCACTTTTCTCTGTGTCTTATGAACAAGATATTGCTATAGGTCAAAGGCACTGAATAGTGCTTATAGCTTGAGAAACAAGAAAATGAAAGGTGTAATCATTTATTAGACACTTTTAGTGGCATTCCTCATTTGGCTGTCTCTGCACTTGCATTCATCATTGCCGTGAATTTAGTCCTTGTTTTGGGAAGGACTCATTTGCTTCCTCAGGGTTTCTTCGTGCTCTTTTAATACATTAGATTTCTTTACAGTGAAAAACATCTCTGTTGGCCACACTACGTACACTGTCTTCTAAAGAAACTGCAAATTTAACAGGTACTGGGTATGTTCGCTTTATCCCTTTCTTTGCTGTAAACCAAGAGCATCTCAAAACCCCGTCTTTGTAAGGCTATTCCAGTTCTAAAATGACAATATTTGGCTTAACTGGCAATGTTTCACACTTGTTGTGTATCAGTCACCTACTGGATGCTGCTATAAGAATCCAATAAAAGGCAGTTTTGCAAGATGGTTCTCAGTATCTCTGCTACCGTTTGCCTAGAGACAATCAAAACTGGCTGATTTAATTCTCCTGCCTTGACGTTACTCCGAAACACAGTCTTCACTAATGAGGGCTGGTTAAACATTTTCCTCAAATCTATTTGTAACAAGTTAGATTTTCTGATACCAATTTATGTCTGAGAGCTGCCCACCTTCCCTATAAAGAGAAATTATTTTCCATGGATAAACAAGACTAAGTAGTAATCCAGATTTGCTTTTCAAAGCATCTTTTCCATTGAACTGTGATATTTCTCTTTTTAAAATTTCACTGGGGGTAAATAAAGAAAATAATTTCCATTGATACTCAATACTAATAAAGCCTTCTAGGCATAATGGATCTGATTTCATCTCAGGGGTTTATGTGAGAGGAGAACTGGGCTATCAGTTATCTTTTCTCCAAGATAAATACTGTACCTTAAGAGTGCCAATGAATGTGGAACATAAACAATAGCACTGGAATAAAAATAAGGAAGAAAGAAAAATGGTTTTATGAGAATCTCAGGGGAAAACCTGAGAAATGTTAATACAGTAACTCAGTAGAAACTCTTAACACACATTTGGTTTGTTGTTGCTGTATTTACAAAATTTTAAGTTATATGATGAAATCTTAGCACCGAAACCTCAAAGAAGTGATCCAATGCCAAAATGAATGCTACAAAGGCTCACTGCCTTGGTCACGAAATGTTCTTTGTGGAGATTTACCATGTCCTTTCACGATTCAAACCTCCCCTGAACTGTGTGACGCAAAAAGTTTATATATACGATACTTTCTGCTGATTTAAAAATCTGTCATGACAGGAACTGCAATGGAGTATTTCCGTTGTTATTGTTGTACGTTTTGAACTTGTGTGCCTCATTGAAACTTAAGTGAAACTGGAATAAACGGCTTTGTCAAGTCCACAATCCTTAAGTAAGTTTAATGCTCACTACTACCATTGGTATTCAATATCACTAGATATTTTACCTTGAATAATCACTGATGGACATTGATTTTGTCTTTGCTCTTCACAGCACAGCAAAATTAATGTGAAAGTCAGAGTTAAATGAGTCCCAGTGGTGTCCTCTGCTCTGCTGAGAGTATATTTCAGATACTGAAGAACTGGCAACCAGCTCAGACCTACAGTATCTTGTATTGCAACAATTAATGGATATGAATAGTCCTCACAGGGGGGATTTAAGTTACCTTTATATCAACTTTAGAGGTTAGACTCCTGAAGCAGACAATGAGGTTAATGTATGGTACTTTATGAACTGGCTAATTCTCTTCTTTAAATTAAATTAAAAACTTTAGTACTAATCTTCCTTTCTGAAAATTATTCTGAGTCACTTGTAAAGTGTTAACAATGGGAATTTATATTATTTTAAAGTTTAGGGTCAGAAAAATGCTATGTACTAAATAGTCTGTTCTTCTAATATTAAGGAAGGGGGTGGCAAAGCAATACTTGCTCCTTATTTTTTCTTCTATGTCTAGAATGTCTTTGCAGGCTTCATTTAGGTCATAGTCGCATCATACAGCACAAAATCTGTGGTGGCTATGAGGCCAAGGTTAGGCATGGATGTGGCAGCCACGTGCATTATGAAAAATAAACACATAACTGAGGAAAGCATCTGGTTAAGTACTTTGAAGTCAAAGTCGTGGTATATATATATGTTGTGAGACAGATTTCAGGTGTATGGACTGGCATTACGTCAACTGCAGAAGGTTTCCTGAGAACTGGAGAGCAGCAACCCTTGTAGCTCTCTCTATAGCCACTTTGTAAAGAGCACTTGTCAGATGCTAATTAATATTCAGGGATAGGTACAGAGGGGTGTATGTGTGCGACACAGCCTTTCTGCCTCATGTCTACGCAGATGCTCTGGGAGTGGTGAAAACAGTAAGCAGTAAGGCTGCTTAGGACTGATTCTCATTATTGCCAGCTACAACGAGTCAAAAATTAGAAATCAGGACCCGACAGATTGTGAGATTTAGAAAGAAGAAAGACAGATTGCTTTTAGGTTTTCAGACTCCTCTCTACTTTGTCAGCACATCAAAATATGTGGTAATTTCAACCCAAACAAATGGGGTTTTTAGGGCATACAAAAATGTATTTGAGAGACAGCCAAGCTTTCTGACCTCACTCACGGTCCACACAGCAAAATCTACACTGGGAAGAGAGGTTTCTTGGGCCTGGGAAGAAAACTATAGAAATGTGAAAGAAGAAAAGTAGGGAAGAAAGATTACAGGGTTTGGTACTACAGCTCATGCAGTAGATAGTCTCTGATTCTGTTTTTCCTGGCTTAGTGGCGCTCAGGGCTTTTCTTTGTTACTGTCAAAGGATCAGTCCTTACACAAAAGCAATGGCTCCGGATGGAGTGAGAATTCTTGCAAGGACTTTTATCCAGCACAGGAGGTAGCCTTAGTTCTGAGAGGGAAATCTCTTTTGTAGGAAAATCTCAATTCAGTGAAAGAATCCAGAGACGTTTTCAGACACGTTTTTATAGCCTTGATTTAAAAATTTATTGAAATCCTGGTCCTAAGAGATTAGTGCATTTCAGTGTGAGATTATCAAGACACACCACTGCAGAAAACATCCTGCCTGCAGGAAACACAGCATTGAAAAGTGTGCATGGGATATAAACTCTGGTTTTGAACTTCCATTGTTGTTCTTGACAACCTCCTACTTTGGTGGAAACTAATACGAGGCAACAGGATATTTCTGTAACTGATTTCTGCCTGCTGCCTTCACAGAGGAAGGAGAACTCAGCTTAGCACCATACCCAGCTTTCAAAGTTCCACTGAATTTCTCTCCCATTTTTTTACTTTTTTTTTTTTCATTCTCAAACTTCTCTACAAGTAAATGATTGGAAAGTTAGTGATATGTGCAAAGAACATTTTTTCAATTACCGATGCCCATTAGCTGAATGAGTATGAAGGGCTGATATTTTTCCCCCTGAATTAGCAGGTACACATATGGAATTTGGGCTATAAATCATTACTTAATAATTCACTAGAAAATAAATACGACATAAAAGATAATTAGAGATTTGTACCACTTGCCTTCACCTTAATTATGAATGAAGGATATTTGGCATTGTCTGCAGGACTGTTAAATTTTGTTATATTGAGATGGGTCTGGAAAAGGAAGATATAGCAAAGTCACTTTATGAGAGAATATAGCTTCTGGCAGAGCGGGTCTTGTGCATCATTGCAGGAGAGGTATCCAACAGTTACGATCTTAAAATCTAAATGCAGTGTGCTGGAACAAGAATGGTGAACAGGTTTGTTTTGCTGTATCAGTAATGACCTGTTGCCTGGCTCACAGAAACACATATGCCAGCCAATTTCATTGGAACAAAATTAATATTATGTCTCCATGCTGTAATAATAGTTAACTTTGGCAGAGCAGAAACGGTTGGATATACTTTTCCTGTTCTAGGATTTGCTGGAGATAGTGGAGATGTAGTGTATAGTAATCGTTTAAATTCACAGTGGATTTGAATACTCTGCTGTAACATAAACGAAGCACAGAATGAAACACAGCCGTTTTTCTTGCCTAGGGTTTCAGTCCTGCTCTGTTCCCTTTGCTGCTATTGAGCAGCCAGGTATGAATTCCCACCTTGCATAGCCAAGGCTGTATGTAAAGGCACTAGAGTTGCCTATGTACATTTTTTCTGTTGTGGATCACATCCACTTCCAGCTTAGGAGATACACAGGTCGCATGTTAACAAGCCCAACAAGCATGTTGCTCCTCAGATTATACTGATGACAGATGACTTCACTGATGGCATTCAAGCAACCTTCAAACTGCCTTCGCTTGCAAAACCTAAAGCAACCCTACCTGCTCCAACTGCAAAGGAATATGGATACCAAAAGCTGACTGTGATGTAGCAAGTTCTCCAAGTGTTCTGGTCTGGTTTATATAAGCTAATGTGAATGTGGACTTTCAGTCCAGAGTTCAACACTATGTGTTATCCAGGATGGACAGAAGAAAAAGACTTAGATTCATCTGCAGACATTTGTACACTGTGTAAGCAGTAGCTGTGAAGTGCAGAAAAACCCTACTCTGTGTTGAGCTGCACACTGGTTTGGGAGACATACTACTCAGAGGGCTGTTCCTTTAGCTCTGCATGTTTATGGGCATGTTCCTCCAATCACACGGTTCCTGACAAACGTAATGAACTTCTAAAAAGTACCAGTCTTTTCAGATACTGCCTACTTCAGTAAAGCGACATAACTTTGAAGTAAGCCTTATGAATGGGGAGATGGGCAGATGGGAAGATCTGGAACGTTAAATTGTCTTTCACTGTCGCTGCAGTGAACAGCCCACTGAACTCTGATTTGTATGCAGGTTTCCGAAGAACTTTGGCTTAGACTCAGACAGACTGTATTAGAATGTATCAGCCTGGAACAAAAACAAGCCAGGCCATCATTTAAGAAGATTAAGAAGAGCCTTTTTGCTGGCTGAAGATGAAGAGTTTTCTTCTGATGATTTGATGCTACAAAGGCAGTATTGTGCTCAGCACGAACCAGTACCAATTGCTGCTTTACCTGCAATATCCAGAATGGATGAATGGTGATATTATGCACAGGTTCTTTAAAACACAATATTTTTGTCAGGTTTTGAATAATTTGGGTTTTTCCAGATAATTTTCATTTTACTTACTTATTACTCAGACTCTGATGTCTGGTCTTCATTGATATGACACAGACAGAGCTGGTTAGAAAAAAAAAAAAACCAGAAACCATGAGTGGCCTGTCAAAGACATGTTGGCAGTTGCTTTCAGAGTATCCCTTGATGGTTCCTTGGAGATGTCAAGTAAGCGTAGTGGCAGGATTGAGCTGCGGCAGTTCTGCTTGTCAGGGCAGATAGTGTGCTTAGGAGTGACAGTCATGATAGACAATCTGCTTATCACACTACTGGATGTCGTAATGGAGACAGTGAGCGATCACTAGGTTTTGCCATTAATTGAAGAAACAGCTTCCTATATTCCTGAACACATCTACCACTCAAAACACAAATAAATATTTTATTCTCATGGGGCAGTGAATTCTATGTCCTACTTTTATTACCAGAGGAGGAAATACTTTTAAAAAATGAAGACGCAATTGCCTGCTAAGACAGACAGTAATCGTATAGACAAGTAACAGTCTCTAAAACTTCACCTTGGTTTTCATTGCAGCTACAAATGTAATACCAATGTATTTTTGCATCTGTGAACTTGCAAGTATATATTATAACAGTTCGGAAGTAGGAGTAGCAGTATGCCACAAGAAACTCATCTCCTGATGGGCTCCCAATATGTATTGAGAGTAATAGATTTCAGTTTATGCAAGGTGCTCAGCGTTCATACTAATTGTAAGCATGCTAGCAGGCCCACCGATTTCAGCTGGTGATACCGTTAAGCATGTGCGTAAGCATCTTGCAAAAATAAGGTTTCAAGAGATTCTGTTGAGTTAAAAAAAACTTGATTATGATCTTACACTTTAATCCTCTTCCTCAAATCCAACTAGATTTATAATCATTTTGAAGTTTTTTCCCCTCATTGCAAGTGAAATATCAAAGTGATAAAAATACATCTTTTTGAAAGAGATCTAGGCATACACAGACTTTTTGAGATGCAGATTCAATGTATGATCTTGCTTCTTCCATTTCCTACCCCTGGCTCACACAAGATACTACTGGTCCATACCAATTCTTAAGAATCTGCTCTTGGGTTTTCCCTTGTGTCACTTGCTTTTCACTGAGGCTCAGAGAGATTTCAGGTCTCTGTCCTTCTTCCTTTTGAGATCAAATGAATGCCATGCTTACAGTGGCTGTTTTGTTTTAACATCTTTGTAGTTCTGACATTTTGACACTGATCTTCAGAAAATAGAAGCTGAAAGGCCTTGAGCAGTTGAACATCTGCGTCAGCATGTATTTACCAGATGTGTGTGTGTCTAAGTGCGTCTACACTTGTCAGTAAATAAGAAGTCCAAAACTTAGTGTAAAGGTGTACATGGATTTGAGGGGTCGGACTGAAAACCTTGCCAGCTAAATCAAACACTTAATATATGTACTCTTAACTCTTGTCTTTTGTGACTTTTTATTGTAATGACTTAGGGAAACAACGAAATTCATGAAAGTCACCCGTACATGATTTCTTCTGCTTTAATTTGTCTCACGGGAAAAACTTACCAGGAGGTTCTAACAGAGTCAGCAGCTTTCAGGAAGTAACATCTTGATTTCTGTGAAGCACAGCATTGCGAAGCAATCAATTCACATGCGTCTTGTCTGCGTGTACATATGCTGGTCATGTATCCACTCTGGAACAGCATTTTTTTTGGCTTCAGCTAGGGAAGATAACTCCAGACAGCATCAGCTCTTTCAGCTAAGTCCTCCCAGATATGTGATCTGCAGTGCTTCTGCCAGGCGTTAGAGCAGATCATTTACCATGTGGATTTGTTACTCTGCCCTTGATCCAGTCCTTTCTTCCCCTTTGCAAGTGGCCCTGCAGTTTGCAGACAAGGCTTCTGAACAAAACACAGGGTGAAAAGTAACAGAAAAGAAGGCAGCACAGCAGAGGCAAGAACATGAGGCAAAACTATATTGGAGAAAATAAGGCTTATTAAGAGTTCATGTGTCTAAAACCTTATTTCACAGAATAAAGATTATATCTATTAAAAATTTTCTTTTTGACTACTGATGTCAATCTTGCCTGCAAAATGACATGAGGAATTTAAGTGCATCCTGCTAGCAAGGCGCTCTGCAATGTTGAACTCAGGTATTAAATAATCAAGGTGAGAAATAAGCCCCATATCACAACTCTGTTATAACTGATAGTTATTTAACATGCTTCTTCCAAAGCAGGCAATCTACCTTGCAACTCCAGCAGAGGTGGCTTTTTATTTATGTACTTGGTGGACCCTCCCACTGCTCCCCACATAGGTGCAGATACTCTTTGTGCTTTTAGTTGGCTGACAGATCTCTGACGTCTTAGGAGCTGGACAGTTTGAGCCTGATTATACAGCTCCTCTTTGTCTTGGTGAATGAGCACGCACTTCCTCCTTTAAGGGCTGTACTCACACTTCCATTTTGTATGCTATTTATCAGGTACGTACACATATACCTAGCTGTGGATGTAGGTCTCAGAATCTACTTTAAATATAGTGATGAATGCTCCAGGAGTATTTTGGTGTATACATTTTCCCTGGAGGAGGTCATGTGCTCACCAGTAGGGTGAGAGGCACTCAGATCTGCCACCTGTGCCTCCCAGTAACGGGCCACATTACAGTTCCTGCGCTGGTACTGCTGAGCAATTATTTGTGTGGGTAATTCTGCTGTCCAAGGGTCCTAACTGTACCAACGTAACATCCCATAAGTCTGGCAACCACCACCTGTGGGCTTCCTCTGTGGCTTCACAGATCCATGTCCTTTCTGCATTCTCTCCCTGCCCCCGACTTCCTCAGCACCCACACTGATCTTAACATCACTTTCACCTAGATGGTCCTGGGCTGATTTGTTATCAGGGCCTGCTTTCAGGGTGTCTGCTTCTCTAGGGAGAGTAATATTAGTCTGAGCTACAGGCAGCCCAGCCTTGCAACTACCACTTTTCTTCACTTTCTCGAATTTATCCTGACTGTTTATCTCCTTCTCTTGCATGACTGTCACATTTCCTCTTTACCAGTGCTGCCAGTTCTGTTCTCGGTGTATCAGTGTATCAAATAACAGAGGTAGAAGCATCATCCCCAAAATCAACATGGTGTTCTGGAAGGTGCTCGGTGTGGTATTATTCAGCATTCTCTGTAAGTCATTTCTTCCTAATTCTCCTTTCTTTTATTTTGCTTTGCTACTGTGGGGTTTTTTCCTTTTTCACTGCTGTTCCTTACTCCCTTTTTTGATTCTTGTACTCTGTCCTTTGGTGTTGTATTTATTTCGCATCATATGATCCTCACAGTTTCCGATATAAAATAATGAAGTGGGACATTAGTCAACATGGCAGACAGCCTTCGATTTCTCTTTCACTAAGCTAATCTCCTGTGTTCCTGACAGTGGCCTGCAGAAGCAGCTGGAGTATATCTTAACAGGCAGAGCATATGTTCATATATGTAATGAGCAGCCTTCCTTTTATATTTCCTCTAGCATTGTGCTGTGCATTTGCAACAAGTAGTATAAGGAAGATGGGAAAACCCATGCTATATGATTTGAAGTGCTGAAACACAGAAGTAACTGTCAGATTTGCCATCGGTAAGAAAGGGCTGCCAAAAAGAGTAGGACAGAAAATGATCTCCGGAATGATTTTTCCATTTCTGCTTTGCTAAAAAGGTTGCACAGTTACTGCTTACTCTTAGCTTATGATCTCTTGCCAGTACCAGCTGATTTTCTGAAATGGAGGATAAGAGATGCTGACAGCTGTGCCCTGTACGGAAACTGCCAAACTGCAGCACAGTCTTGTCAGACTGCCATGTGGCTTTAGGCCAAACAAGATATTGATGACACATGTAATGAGATACTAAAAGAAATAGCATGTATCATAGATTCTAAGGAGAACTGGCAGAGCATAGGGATGGCCTTATGTTCCGAAGCACAGTATAGCGAAGTACTAGAAGGATAGATCATTATTATAACTATGCTTCTGAATGTGAAAGGGAAAAAAGCCTGCAATTTAGTAGGTGAATAGCTAAAATGAAAGTAAGAATGAGTTACACCAGAGTGATCATAGAATTACAGAATCATTCAGGTTGGAAAACACCTTTAAGATCATCAAGTCCAATCGTTAACACTTCCAAGTCACCAATAAACAGTGTCCCTCAGCACCACATCTACAAGGTTTTTAAATACCTCCAGGTACATGGTGACTCCACCATTTCCCTGGGCAGCCTGTTCCAATGCTTGACAACTCTTCCAGTCAAGAAATGTTTCCTGATGTCCAATCTAAGCCTCCCCTGGTGCAACTTGAAGCTGTTTCCTCTTGTCCTATCACTTGGTACTTGAGAGAACAGACTGACCCCCACCTTGCTACAACCTCCCTTCAGGTAGTTATAGAGAGTGAGAAGGTATCCCCTGAGCCTCCTTTTCTCTAGACTAAAGAATCTCAGTTTCCTCAGCTGCTCCTCACAGGACTTGTTGTCTAGATCCTTCAGCAGCTTTATTGCCCTTCTCTGGACACACTCCAGCACCTCAATGTCCTTTTTGTAGTGCGGGGCCCAAAACTGAACCCAGTGTTTGAGGTGAGGCCTCACCAGTGCCAAGTACATGCTGCAGTGACACCTGACTACGGTTTGCGAGTAGGGGAACTGGCAGTAGAAAAGAAAAGGTGTGGAGAGAACCAAGCGAAAGGTACAGAGCAATGGCAAATCAGCAGAAGTGTAGATCCACTTGGGGGAGGAACAGAAATTGCTGTTCTGCAATAGATCCAGCCATCTAACTTAAGCAACCAGTACTGCAAAAAAAAAAAAAGAACAGGATGAGTTGGGCCTGTTAGGAACAATTAAAATCTTGCAAATGCTAATGTGTCCTGGGAGACATTATTCTTCATCTAAGTGTAATAAAGAATGTATTGAACTTCTGACAGATGGTCAGAAGAGGAACCTGAGGAGGGGCTTGGGAATTGAAAATAACTGTAAGTGTGATGTTCTTTTTTTAAATTAAAAAAAGCTCCATTTTCTCTGATTATATTCTGTTTATATTGGGTCAACAGCATTTGCAATTGGCCTAGTTTGGAATCCTGTCCTGTGGCCAAAAGTAAACAAGGGTCTTTTTTGCTGTAGCTACCATTGTCTTACAAAAAATCAGAGCCTGTCTGTCTCATCCTAAAATACCTTTTGATGGCATATATCAGGACATCAGGATTCTGAGACAAGATGCTTAGTTTAATACCTTTACTCTCTGGGACTTTGCTATTAGCAATAGGCTTCTCTGGGGTGTTTTAATTCCTTACTGTCTCCTGAAAGTCTGAACTTCTACCTAGTTCCATAAATTTGTGTCTGAAACTTTACCATCTCCTGAGAGATCTACAAGAATTGTACATGTACTACCAGTGTTGTAACCCCTGTGGTATAAGAGACTGAATTGGCTGGACTACAGCTCCTTCTAGCAGAGGAAAGGGAAAAAAAAAAGAAATACAACACTGGCTATATCTTCATTGGCAATAGACCAGAAGCCTTGGCAATGCTACTCAGTCCTATGGGAAATTCTCACGAAGAGAGCACTCATCCATTATCACAGAGTTTGTTTGAACTGGAAAGAGTCTTATAAATGCCGTGGATTTCTTTCATCTTTCAGTCGTCCATTAGAATATACTTCTCTTAGCCATCCTGCACGTACAGCAGAAAATCCCCAAATTATCCAGTTCTAGTTTCTTCTGTAATGCCTGTTTCTATGATCTCCCTGCTTCAAAAAATCTGTACTGCATCTGGTAGGAGAAAACAGGTCCAGAAAGCATGCTAAATTTTTGGTTCTGTACAGAACCCAGCCATGAGCAGATCTAAAATTTTACTCCCAGTAGTTTATTGCCAAAACAGGCATCTCCTTGTCTAGTGATCAACAGATGCCATGGGCTCCTTTCTTTGTAGCGCAGCTTTGCTGGCTGTGGTTCAATTCAGATTATACCTTTTATTTATGAATAAACATTCCCATCACAAGTGCCATGTTCTAGTCCTCTGTCTTGGGCTAGGTGTCTTTAGTAAGCATTGACTGAGCCACTGGAAAGGTGCTGTATCTATAATGTGTGTAAGCAAATACCCCTTGCCTTTCTGCATAACTTAATTTTCATCCCAAATACGATTCTTACAATTTTGTTATCCTGTTTCTTGAAAAACTACAGAAACATGGTGTCATAATCAATAAATGGGGAAATCTGCATCAATGGGTGTACTACCTCTACATTTATACTGTGCTCATGCTACAGCCTTTTCTGTGCAAATGAAAACAGGGACCCTGACATGGCCCCTACTGCCTATGAGCAAGAAAATCTAGGCAAAGCTTCCTTTTGGACTTACGTCTTGTTTCAGTAGGTTGCTTTTGATGCAGCAATTCAGAGATGATGATAGGCATAAAATTTAAGACTTAACGGAGAACTACTCTTAAGGCTCATGGCTCTTGTTCTGCATAGAAGAAAGATGTCTTAACAGGGCCAGTTAGCTGGAACAATGATCCCCATCCCTTCTTTGTAATCTCTTTTTTGTTTTAGATCCCCTACTTGCCTTGCTTCAGGATGATTGTGGATTTCCCTCCTCACACACAGAAACATCAACATGGTTTTTAATCTGGAAATGAGCAGAAATCATTTGCGTGTCTTATGAATTATACATATTACTTCTTTAATTCCTTTTGTACTTTAGGCATTTGGAATTGTCTTCATAGAAAAGAGGTTATGGAAGGTATAGAAAGCTGTTTGTGCTGCTTCAGATGGTACAATGGCTTCACAATCGCCTCATGTTTTTTGCAGTAAGCCTTATGTCCTGCCAGTGGACTCCTTGATTGGGATCTCTGCGTGCGATTGGAGGTGGTGCTCTCACTGCAGCTCAGAGTGGGTAAGCAGTTACTGCATCTGGCTGCTCACTGCTGCTCTCTCTCTTCCTCCAGAGGCTGAATGTATTCCCTTTGGCAGTGATGGCATAACTGCATGTGTGTTTGCTCACTTGCCCAGTTTTGTTAAAATGATCTCAGCTCATTAACCATGCCCAACAGCAAGGTTTTAAACTTGGTTTGTTTCTGCATGAGTGGGTTAGGGAAACTGTTTATGTATTTAAATCATCCAGTATGAAAGGTGCCATTTTCCAAGCAAGTACAGGAGGTAGATGAAGATGATGGCTGGAGCAAGTTAGAGCTGAAACAGACACATCTGGCCACTGCCTGAGCTGCCACAGCAATGCAGTTCTCTGTGGCAGAATTCTTTCATTGTGATTTTAATCTTTCTTTTGTATAAAGACATGAAAGGAAACATTAAAGGAGCTTCCCGATAAGTCTGAGGAAAACATGGACTCACAGAATCAGAAAAATATGAGTTGGAAAAGATG
Source organism: Buceros rhinoceros silvestris (assembly GCF_000710305.1). Classification (NCBI taxonomy): domain Eukaryota; kingdom Metazoa; phylum Chordata; class Aves; order Bucerotiformes; family Bucerotidae; genus Buceros; species Buceros rhinoceros. Next base: position 14,717 of record NW_010400476.1, on the reverse strand, counting down.
TCTGGAGGTTATGTGTTCCAACCTCCTGCTCAGCACAGGGCTGCTGCTAATATGGATCAGATCAGCTGCAGATTTTTCTGGCCAGGCCTTGAAAGCCTCCTCAGATGATGGTTCTTCTTTATCTCTGGATAACTTGTTCCAGTGCTGCATCACCCTCAAAGTGAAGAAATTCCTCCTTATCTCCAGCTGAGCCTCCCAGGCTGCAGTTTGTGGCTGTTGTCCCTTGTTTTACCATCTGGCACTACTGAGGTTTGGCTCCATTGTCTTTGTCATTTCCTTTGACATAGTTGTAGGCTGCTATTAGATTGCGCTTTAGTTGCCTCTCCACCAGACTAAACAAGCCCAGCTGTCTGCATCTCTCTTTCTATAGGTCATATGTCAGAGGTAATTCTGGTAAATACTCTATGTATTTCTCCCCAGTTTCTCTACATCTTTGTTGAACTGGGCCGCCTTCCAAAATACGTCCTTCCACAACTGGACACAGTGTTCCAAGTGTGGTCTTACCAGTGCCAAGAAAAAGGGGATAATAACTTCCCTCATCCTGCTGGCCATGCTCCTGCCCCTGCAGCCTTGTGCACAGTTCATCTTATCTGCAGTGAGAGCACACTGCAGGTTTGCATTCAGTCTGGCACTATGACCCTGGTCCTTTAAGCAGGGCTTTTCCTCAGACAGTTGGTTCCTGACCTCTAATAACGCAGGTGCAAAATCAGATGATTCCCCAGGTACAGAATTTTGCACTTCTTGAACTTCGTGAGGTTTCTGTTGGCTTCATCCTTGGTTTACTTAAGGTCACTCTGAATTGGAAGTCTGATGTTTCACATGCTGCCCAGCTCCTCCAATTTAGCATCATCTGTCACTGATTATTATCCTTCGAGCCCAGCAGTCCAGCCAGTTTTCAGTCAACCTAAAGTTGATTACTCCAGTCCATACCATAATACATGAAAATACAAAAAATAACAAATAAATTCTTTGGAATAACAAGACATGGCAGCAGTGTCCAATATTCTGTTTTCAGGAATTCCATCTAAGCTAGTGCTTAAAAATTAGTTCTCTTATTGCTAATGTTACTTATGCTTAAACAACAAAGACGAGTTGTTTCCCCTGTTTCCCATACCTCCTAAAAATACGAATTCCAACTTTGCTTTTCTATTGGGGATTTCTTCTTTCTGTGAAAATCTGCCCTTACTCAGGAAAGTGGTTTTTCACTTTGTCACAGTGGTCTGGCTGAGATTGAAGAACTTCCCAAAGAAAAGGATCTCCTTGGGAGGATAACTTTTGGCTGGATTGACAGACTGTGTGTTAAAGACAACGAAGAGGAAGTTTTATTTGAACTGGGTTTCAAGAGCATTTCATCAGCTTCTGTAACGTTGGGATCCAGTTCTGGGAGTGGAGACACCTCGGTCTGGTTTTGTGAGATTCAGTGTGCATCCAGCTGAAACAAAACAAACGCTTTATCTGCAGCAGTAGTAAATCTTGCCTTTAGAATAATGACTTTAATTCCTGTTGCCTAGTTCTAGGAGACTGCTAACAATCTTGAGAGGTTTTGAGGATGAGTAACAGAAGCTGTAAGGGGATTAACACAGAAAGATTATGAGTACTAAATATGCATTTCTTGGTCAAAGAATGACTAAAGGGGATATCCTAATTATCTTATAGTATTACATAGCTGTAAACTTCAGAAAAGGAAAGCAATTGTTTAGCACTGTCATGAGGTATATACTAGGATTAATGAGGTGAGATTTAACAAAGGAAAACATATCTTTCAAGTAAGAGATTAGTCAAAGAAATAGTTTGCCAAGGAATTAAAACAGTGGAATCTTACCTCTATTATCAGAAGAGTTCAAGGTTAGAGGCAACAAAATTAATTACTTTTCCCAAAACTGAAATTTTCCTCTAAATTCAAGAACTATGCATGCAATCTGTGTCTTGGAATTTAGGGAGGAATGTGAAAATTTAGTTTGTTTTTAAATTTTTCAATTTTTTTGTTGAGAGGTTATGCTAATGAAGTGCTTAATCCTAAGAGACTGTTTCTGTCACTAAAGCATGTAATATATAAAATGCATATTTGATAAATACATTAATTACATCCCTAGTCTTAGTAAAATACCATTGAGATACTTGATTTAAAAGAAGGTTGTATTGGCTTACTGTGTGCCTAGGATATATATAAAATTACAAAGAAAATAAAGAAAAACGATAAAATAAATTGACTTGCACTACAGTGGTACATGTTCGATGATTTTACAATATTCAGTCTCATGTAACTGGTATTTCTGAAACGTATGGGTCGTCAAGTAGGGTATAGCCATAAATCTCTGTAAAAAGCAAGTTTGGAAGGATGTGACATAGCAAGCTTTGTTCTTTTGGAAAAAAAAGTGAATTGCATGACTCAAGTCTGGACATAATGACAGCATGAACAAGAATCTTGGCATCTGCATGTGAGAGCACACATTCTAATCTGGTCACATCCCCAATGTGGCAATTACATAGCTTGATAATGTGTCAAATGTCAGCTTCAAAGCTCCGTTCCTCATTGAACAGTATATCTAGATGTTTGACCAAGCAGACAAGTGCCACCAATTGAGATGGCAATGTGAGAAGCATTTCTGAGCAGGTGGTGAGAGCTAAGCAGAAGGACGCCAGACTTGGGAATAGTAAATCTTTGAAAATTAAAGGACATCCCTAATTGAAGCTCCTATAGTCATTTACTTTCTTAGAAGATGCTGCTGTGAAAGCTGCTGACATGGGCAACTACTTCAGTTATCTTTCTCCTAGCAATGATTGATCAGAGCATAATGCTTCAAACCGTGACAAAGCATCAGATTCCTGTAGGTCCCAAAGCAGAGTGCTGAGGCCACTGCGGTATGTACAGCAAGAAACAATGTAATACTTGTGTTTATCAGGATAGTTGATATGAAACTCACCCTACTTCCTCAAGCTGCTGTTGTCCGCTGTGCAGTGGTAACTGTGCCTTACATGTCTGCTCTAGAAGAAATATGTATTCTGAAGGAGTCCCCAAGACCCTTTGTGTGAATGAGGAATAAGTGCTTTAAAATGGTCTAAGTAAGCTGTATTATACCGTGAAAAGGCCTAGAATAAGGTTGAAAGGACAATTGAAAGAAAAGTGGAGTAACAACTTTCAAATGTTTGATTTCACAGCCTCAGCTTTCCTTAAATATATTTTTGTTTATATGCTCTATGACTATGTATATAAAGTAGTAAAATATTTATTATAATACACTGATGGTACATAAATCAGTGATACACTTTTACAACAGTGATAAGAAGTTATTCTTGTGGATGTTGAGTGTTTATGCATACACACATCACTTTTGATGTACAAACAAGAAGCAGACCTGATTTCAAGAGGGGTAATGAAAAAAACATAACTTAGCTAGTTGAGACTTCAGAGAAAAGGAGTATGAAATGATTTACCAGGATGCTGGAAAGTAACCTGCTGCTTGCAAAAATATTCAACTTATATTTAATGCATTGGAGCTGTTGGGACTTCAGTTTTACCAGAGATGTTACCTTGCCAGTGGGTCAGTGCTTGTTAATAGTCCATAGAAACGCTAAGCTGGTTATAGAGAACCTTCTCCATCTTGAACAGCAGTCTCTGAAGTGGATGTCTTGCCGTCTTAGATGCAGAGGGGAATTGGAGAGGTGGCACTAATCATCCGTTCAAGCTGACTTCAAGTGAGATAGCTAAACCAAAAGCAAATGGAGATATAAATATGATGGTCAAATGTGAGTGAACCATACTATGGCAAGAGAAGGTGAGCTCTTGTTTTGTGGTAGTTAGCTTCTTTTCATCAGAGAAGGCATAGACTGCGGATAGAAGAGTCAAAATACCAGCCTGTGGGCACAAGTATTGTCCTAGAAGAGACCCAAAGATTATTTTATTGGCTGAGCATTGATTAGGAACTCCAGTTTTAGATGCAAACATACAAATAAGTCCCATTGAAGACAATGTTTCGCTTGTGGTTTCAAAATGGACTTGCTGCCTTGTAAAATACTTCAGTGAAAAGGTTCCTTATCCAGTTGGAGTGACACCATGATCTGTCTGAATCCAGTCACGTTGCACAGCCAATAACATGTGTCAAAGTGGAATTGGCTGCATGAGACATTTTCATACAGCTGAAGTGAAACAATAAGCTGCTTATGGTCAGAGCAGCTGAGCAATTCACCTGAGTAAGAGCAAAATCTCATTAGATGGAGACAGCTACGAATAGAGAGCACAGACCATGTCCCCTGAGCTTAGAGGGCTCAAATGCCAGTTTTGATCTGTCGGCTCACTCTTGCTTTGTGCTAAGATACCTGACTTCAGACCGAGTAGCAGGCTACAAATGGCTACAAAAGTAGAGTCGTTAGGCTAATGCCGACTTTTTCCTAGGCT
>NW_010400476.1:0-10211 GCF_000710305.1 Buceros rhinoceros silvestris | reverse complement strand
TGAGAAGGAGGAAAATCAGTACCATGCCATGTAAATATACCCTAGGAAAAGTGTAATTCCCTCTCTCCCTTAGATGATCTGCGGATTATCTCCTCTGAATTTGGCCCTGAAACATAGCTTATTGTATTCATTTTCTCCAGAAACTTCAGGAAAAAAACAAGAACTTTTGTTTATTTGCTTGAGCGATGCTGTGCCAAAATTTAACACTGTAGATGTTTCTTTAATGTCTGATGGTTTATGTGTATCCACACTGCTTTAGTGATTTGCAGTATGCCATAGGCCAGCTAGAAACTGTGGAATAAGCTGCATTTCAAAGGTTATATTCATGTATAACTTAGGAAATACTTTGGGACCTTCTGAAAGAAAGGGCTTTGTATAAAGTGAGAATTGATATGTGAAACATCAAAATGAATTCTATTTTTACAGCTAAGCCCTAAACCCTGACAAATAAGGGCTTATAACTGAACCAGTGACAGTTCCTTCGCTATTGCAACAGATGATGAAATAGCGAAATGTAATTTGAAATTTATCATGAAGTATAAAACAAGTAAGAATAAGATAACCTGCAGAACTATTTTAAAAAATTTGCTCGGTGTCCCCTCAACACACACACCCTCCCCCTTGCACCCCCACCCCCGTACTGTCTATCTGCCTACTGAGACTATAGAAGTCTTAGTAGAGAAAAGGAAAATTTTCATCCCTGGTGTGGCCGAAGCACAAATGGAAGATCCCTGTAAGTAAATGCCTTCCTATCTTTCGATTTTAAGTGCAATGAATAGAATAGATAAACATCAAATGAAAATAAGGGTCTGATTCTTTTTTCAGTGTGGGAGTTGAAGCCATAGAGCAGGTTTTGGATGAGGTAAAGGCTTGAGCTGTCAGATTTCTGGCTTCCCAGAATTCCTCTCCCATTTCCCAAGGTTAAATGCATTGCCTCAAGGCAGCTGCTTAGAATGATAAAAGGGGCACTACAGGACAGCAGTGCTCTTTGTAATGTTAATAAACCTTGATTTTGATATCAGATGTAACCCTGGGAAAACCTGCCAGTTTTAGCCTTAAAAATCTAACACTATTTAGCAGAAGTTCGTGTAAAGAAGTATTAGTTTGGGAATGGTGATGGGCTAGTTTGAGTGACATATGAAAGCAGCAAACACACTCTCTTCTCTGCCTTGTCAAATCTTACTGTTGTTTACCAAGAACAAAAGGAATTGCCCAAGTGCTAATTAAACTGAATGCCATATTAAAAGGCACTGTGAAGTTTCTGCTGTAAATCCAGCTTTTGAGGTTAACTGTCAGCTGAGCTAGAACTCCCCTGAAACTTGAGCTGGGTGCAGCTGTTGAGCCAAACCAAGGAGTGTTTTCCTGTGCTGTTTCACTGATGAGCCTCTGTCAAGAAAGCATTGAAATAATATGTTGTAATAAAGGCAAAGCCATGGGACTGTTGTTTAGATAATGTGGAGCAGAAAGAATGTGAACTTTATTAAATGCTTCACTTCCTAAAGTTCTGCTTAAAAATGACAAATGTCTAAATTGTACCGGCCATTAAGTCAAACTGTCGTTGTTAGCTAGATATTTCTGAACCAACAATAAATATGTAAGTTCGGGGGAGTGACTCAGAATAAAGTGAAACGAGACATATTTATGATCAAGGCAGCTATAAATGAACAGTGCGTTTTGGATGTGTGGATTTTGGCCAAATGGAGCTCCAGCTTATCCTCACAAAGAAGCTCTGCCTCTTTGAATCGATGACAAAACTCCCACTGACTTGAAAGAGGTTTGGATTTCACCCGCTAGGTTGTGCTGAAATCTGAACAAAAGCAAAAAAAAAAGACTCTCACAGTTCACAGGATGTGAAGCTGCATATTCTCCTTAAATTCACCAGCAAGACCCATTCCACAATGGGTACTGCAGAACAGTGCCCAAAAAGTGCAAAAATAATATATTAAAGAAATCTGAAACTGTTACCAGTGCACACTGCTGGTTGAAGTAATCATACTGTCTTACAGCTACCATCATGTTACCCTTTTCTTCCTAAAGATTATTCCTGGTGTCTGTCTGGGGAATCTGGGATCAGCCGGAGCCCTGACACGGGCCCTATGGATGCATGCTAGATGTTCAGTGCAGGTTAGCTACATGTGCAGCTGGATGAACAAAAGAGAGCACAGGGCCTCAGTGAGGGAACAGAGTTTTAGGTGGGTTTTTTTGAAAAATGTGGGCCTTGGCATTTTACCAAATATTGGTTCAAATTAATTTTGCATAATTCTTCCTCGTTTCCTTAGGAAGGTAGTTACATTATATGTTAAAATACATATCACATAAAAATATTTGTATTTTCAAAATATTTTTAATTTAGGAAATTCTTCCTATACCAAGATATTTCACCCACCTTTCCAAGGAAATAGGTAGCAAATGGAAGAGAATCTGCGAAAACACTTTTATTTGTATTATATGCTTTCAGAATTGTCTTCCTATAATACAATGGAAAGAAACAAAGAAGAAGATGCAGATATTCTAAAAGCATTCTTGAAACATGTTGTTAAAGCAATACAGATTTATCAGATTTAATCTGCTTTTTTTTCCAGTAGCAAAAATTTAATAAGCAAGCTTTAGCTATTACCTAGTGATAGGAAATTAGATTTGTAAACAAGGTTACTTTCCTTTTAACCACAGAAGTGAGTAAGGCTTGATTTAATTAATAGTTTCATTGAGTACCTGTGGCAGTCCATTAAGACAGTGTGTATATTAAGTATGTGTTCAAAAATTTTTTTATCATAATTAGTAGCATGCCATCTGAAATAAGTATTAAGTTAGGATTTTATATCTGTTTCCTAGCACAAACAGGAAAGCACAGTGACTTAACCTGGGAGAGTACACCATGTCTTGCATGATATGTTCTGGAGGTTTGTTGTTTTTATTTTAATTAAATCCAGAAGGTACACCTCACTGTTCCCAAACTTGATCTGATGTTTGTAATCCTAGAAACACCCAGGAATTATTTTAGATCTCCCCTTTTGCTCTGGGAAATTCTGACTACTCGCCTCTACGACCACTTGGGGTTTCTTGTTTTTCCTTCAAAATCCATTTTTTTCATCAAAACATACCTTCAGCTGCCTCTTTGGTGGCTTCCCCTCAAATGATCCCCTGGTGCTGTCCCCTCATGCACTTAGTATCATGACCCTGGCAGCAAGTTAGCATCTAGTAACAGTTCTGTGATTCTGTGCAACTGCCAAGAGATGATGGAGTCACATAGACACAAATCTACTAGAATAAAAGGTCCTCCTTTATTCTGGAAAAGCTGTGACTTTGCTCCAGAGGAAGCTTACACTCTCATCTCAAGCTATTTTCTGTTATTGAAACAGCAGGACACTGGTTAAAGCCACTGTGCTGTTTGTAGTTAACACGCAGCAGCACTTTAAAACGTGATCCCTGTAGTAGTGCTACCTCTATTTGGCAATATGCACAGGTAAAGTGTGCTTTAACAACTCCTTTAATGTCTCAAAAACATCAAAGCCTTTTTCTCAGCACGCGGCACTTTTCTCTAAGCACCTCATTTCTCTGTTAGTACAGAATGCTTTTATAAGTATATACATACACATTCTGGCATATATTGTTACTTATCTGAGGTTTTCCTTATCTTCTGGGTTTTGCAAAAGTTTCTCATGGAAAGAGCTTTTTTTCCAGTCAACCTGAGAGCAGTGACCATCTAGAGTTTCAGTACTCCACATGGAAGATAGCTAAAGAGAACAACAAAAACCTTTCTCTAACAATACAACAACCCAGCATAATGTCCTACAATGCTCTCCCTGTAGAAGGGAGGAGGAGTAAGAGTTGAGATGCTTGTGACACTGTGAGTGCTTGTGCTGGTGTTCAGGGAAACTAGATGTCATTCAGATAATTGCAACTGCAAGAGAACCTGCAGACCTCAGAACAGAAGGAATACCACATTCTCAAGTTATCACGAATAGCCCTGTTTTGTTACAAAAGCATGTGAGAAATCCTCCCTTGCGGACTCTCTTGTTTTGCTTCACTGTTGTTGTGTCTGCAGCTCTGCCCAGAGTGGAGCTCATTCTCACCGTGTTCTTGCAGGGCTTTCTGTTTATTGGAGTGAGAATTCAGGTCAATGTGTAAGACACAGGAATGATTAAGTCTGAGCGGGAGCCTCAGGGTAATGTCCTATTTCTCCAAGCAAAATCTCTTTTCTTATGAATTAATGGTTTATCTGGTCACCATCGATCTTTCTTCAGCTGATCTTTTCTTCATTGATCTTTTCTCAGCAAGAGAAATGCCAGTCAGCTAATACACTGATCTCAGAGCTGAGTATAAATAGAGTCAGTGTCTCCTACTCTTTCTTAGAGGGTATTTGGTAGTCTGTTCCTTCAGCACTTGTTCGTCTATGTTTTTCATGTAGATAGACCTTGAGCAGTGTCACTGATTTCAGGAAAATTATATTAAAGTATCTGATACTTGGTTGAAAAACTCACATGGTTCTTGAAAAGGAAAAGAAAGGAGCGACTGCCTGGTGGTATCTCGAGTATCTCTGCTGTGCTGTTATTTCAGTTTGATTTTGAGTTTCCCAGCTATACCAGACTATTCTACGTGAGATTGTGGGGGGAAACCCCAATTTGTTACAACTGAAAGGTAATAAATCTGTTGAGCTAAGATGGCATCACTGATGACCTTAAAGCCTTTTTGAGAATTTGAATAAGAATAAAGCACAACATAAATATTTATTTCTTCATATATTTCTTCATCTTCAACTAAAATAACTAAACCAATCTGAATACGCTTTACTGTCTTTACTTTCTAAAGAGACTATAATAAATTAGGAGACCTTTTAAAAACTGTCTCCATATGCTGTATTATTCTGTTTATTGGAATAAAGTTATCTAGTAGATGTATGGAGAGCTACCATATGTATCAGTGGTACAAAGGAACAATTGTTCTGTACAACTGAACTCTATTTGACCATCAGAGGAAGAAAAAAAGGTGTAAAGCACCATTATAACAGATCTTGATTTTTTTCTTCTATTCCAGCCTTAGAACTTTACTGCAGAGATAGCTGTATCAATCATTTAAAACCACTGACCATACCTTGCACCAGCTATCAACCATAGTTCATACTGAGCTTTCTGTGTGCTCCAAATGGCTTTACATTTTATGTGGAAAGCTGGGTTGAAAATTTATAGTTACTTTACTTCTGACACCTGGATTTCCCACCTGGAAAATAAACTCCTTTAACTACTTTAAATCTTCATGAATTTCTTGCTGTCTTGATCTCAAAGGGCTAGACCATGACTGCTGCTGCCTGCCCATGCGGTGAAGTAATAATCCTATTCCACTGTGTGTGAGTCTATCTGATTCATGGGCTCCAGACACAAAGCAATAAGCACACACTGTATCCCCATTTAAACCCAGATTCTCAAAAACAGTTAGGAATCTAACAACTCAGTTTCAAAGGGAATTTGATGCCCAAATGGATCTGAAACTCCGAGCTCCACTCACTGACCCAAGGTAGGTAAGTGGGGACAGGAGAAAAGTGCAGGGGAGTTTGTTAACATTTGTTCCAGGCAGCAGAGTGTTGTGATTTGTCATTAGTATAGGCTAAGAGAAACAGTTTGTTTCCTAGTATTCCACAATGAACCCATTTGTTTTCTAGTATTCTTCATAAAATCATTGATGAGATTATTTAGTGTCAGGCCCAGAAGCTAGTGTTTTTACCTTTCAGTATCTGTCTGTCTGTCTATAGCATTGTTAATGCTCTTAGATGCATCCTAAACCTCACTTACACAGCTATATATAGCTATATGGCTGTCTTGAAAAGAATTCTGTTCAGAGACACCAATGCTTTTAGAGGGCTGTCTTTGTCACCAAACCTGTCTCAAAACTCCAGCTGCAGTACAAGAAAATCCTCATAGACATCCCCATGGGCAGGGGTGTGTGTACAAACATAAAATAATGAGTCACAATTGGTGAGTTACAGAAAAGGTTTTATCCTTAATAAAAAGTTGCACATATCTCCGAAGTGAGAATCATTCTTGCTCGGGATTCATTGACTGCATTGGCTCATTCTCAGCACACATCCGAAGGAAGACAGAAGGAAGAAATATTTTTCCAGTGAGGGTGGTGAAACACCGGCACAGGTTGCCCAGAGAGGTGGTAGATGTTCCATCCCTGGAAACATTTGAGGTCAGGTTGGACAGGGCACTGGGCAACCTGATCCAGATGAAGATGTCTCTCCATTACAGGGTGGTTGGACCCCAAACCATTCCATGAAGTGGAGGAGTTTGGTTCCCAAACGGCACAACCTTTTCTACCTTTCAAGGCCAGCAGTTTCCACTTTCTGTATCTGGGACCTCTTCTCATATTTGCAGGGGTACTGTGTAACAGTGATAGAAGGCTTGAAAGAAGTTATCAGATTTTCTATGATAGTCTCCTACAAAAGATGTCGGAGCTTGTTTTTACTGCAGATCTTCAAACTTAGGAGGCGTACTAATCATCTCCCTTCAAGGACCATAAATCCACTGCAGGATTACAGAGAATGAAGAAAAGTAATTACTAAGATATTGGGTGTTCTTCAATAACATGCTTTGGGTATTTAAAATGGTGCTGCCAGAAGTATCTCCTCCAAATTTTAAGTATTATTTTTGTGTCGGTTTTGGTCAAAAGGCCACCTCATTATGTTGACCTGAAGTCCAGATCTAATGCATCACTCCACTCTCTCTAACGCAGTTTACCTACAGCTTCGTACCATAGAAGTTAAAAATAAACTACAGCTTATTCCACTGACTGAAATGTCAGTTCAACATGTCATGGGGCTTATTAGCACACTGAGAATGTTCTTCATGCCTTAATACTAGGGCATGACTCTGATGTAAAAATGAAATAGAACTATTTAAATTGACTTGGATAGTTATTAAGGAGAGGGTTTCATTTAATTCCCTTTTCTGTTTTTCTCTCCTTTATAGAAGCAGCCATCTGGTCTTGATAGGAGGTAGGGCAATGACAAGTCTATTCTGTGACAAACACTGTAATTTTTAAAGCACTGTTACCAAATGAGATTCAACAGAAAAGAGTGTGTAAGTGAAAAGTGATTTGCCATGTGGAAAAAAGAATACACTTTATCTGTATGCTATAGGGATCTTATAATGCTAATTGGAAAACTTAAATTTGCAAGTTGAACAGGTGACAATAACTGGTGATAACCAAGGACTAATTATCTCAACTGGGAATTAACCATCAGGTGTTCTGAGCCAAATAAAAGGGGAGGGGAAGGATGGAATAGTAATGTGTACTGTTTCTGTTGAAAGAATTAGCAGGATTTTATGTCGCATTGAAAAAAAAGTTTAATGAATCAAATACTCTGTAGGCTAGTATTATGTGTGACTGCTGTGGTTCCATTTCTTAAAGAATTTCAGAACTTGGACTGGGGGGAATGGAAGGAAATAATAATGCGGAACTATATGATTTGCTTGCTAAAAAAACCTCTTTGTTCTCTTGTGAATTCCGCTAAAGTGAAAAAAGAGGTAGGTTAGCAGTTCTTAGAACTATTTGCTTGAAATTACTATTACCTACTATTCTAGTTAGAAACATACACTGTGATGGTCTATGGCTAGGAAAGATTAAGCTACTACAGATTTCTAGAAAAACCTAAGGCAGTGAGATGTGAGAACTAGGCAGTGCAGAATACACAGCAGCCAGAGCTGTGTGTGTAGACTCACCTACTACAGAAATTCGTAGTTGAATACAATATACATAAAGTGCACGCTGTTAATTCTACCTTGCCTCTAACTTCCTTTACCTTAATGCTTATTGTAAAACTTAAATTCTAATGAGTAGGGCTGAAACAAAATATGACCCTGGAGCGTAACAGGAAAATGATAAAACAGCAAATGAGCTATAGCAGAGTGATTCCAGAGTACAGCACCTTTCTCCTTTCTTACCATCAACAGGGTTTTTTTAATCTCACATTTTCTTTTTCTGACACACCATGTGAACAAAAGTGACAGCACTTTAAAAACAATATCAAATTCTGAAGGCAGTCAGAACCTTAAATTGGAGTTTCAGTCTTTGACATTGGAAACAAACATACAAGACAATTGTTAGTATTCTGCATCGTGCAGATAAAGACTTAGAGTAGTACAGATTCTACTGAGAGACATGCCTGATAAGATTATAAATTAGGTTCTACGGAGAAAATGCACTTAAAGAGAGATTTAATTGTTTGCCAGTAAAAATCTCATGTTGCATGGAGATTTCAGAGCTCATTTTAACAGTTGTTACTATTCAAATGCCTTGTTTGAACACTTCAGGTTTTTTGTTTGTTTGGTTGGTTTGGTTTAATGAATTCATTGTTCTAACTCAAAACTTAATTGTTCTGACTTTTGTGTCTGGTTTAAGTTTTTACTTCCCTTTGCAAAGTCTTTATTGCCATACAATAGATGGAAAATGTGGTATGTAAGCAGAAATCTTTTTGACTTGCTAGACCTGGAAAAAAGCTTGAGTGTGAAGGTCTATAAATGTATGCTCAAGATTGTCTGCCAAGTGCTGCTGGGCAGCTTACCTGTGGCAAGCCTACCTGGACTTGTGCAAAGTATTTGGCACTGTCCCACAACACATCCTTGCCTCTAAATTGGAGGCATGGATTTGATGAATGGATTGCTTGGTGGATAAGGAACTGGTTGGATAGTCGCACTCGAAGAGTTGTGGTCAACAGTTCATTGTCCAAGTGGAGAGCAGTGATGAGTGGCATTCCTCAGGGGCTGGTATTGGGACTGGTCAGCGACATGGACAGTGGGATTGAATGCACGGCTTGCTGATGACACTAAGCTGTGTGGTGTGGTCAATGTGCTGGAGGGAAGGGATACCATACAGAGGATCCTTGACAGGCTTCAGAAGTGGGCCTATGCAAACCTCATGAATTTCAGCAAGGCCAAGCGCAAGGTCCTGCACCTGGGTTGGGGCAATCCCAAGTGCAAGTACTGGGTTGAGAACGGATTGCAAGCAGACCTGAAAAGAAGGACTTGAGGGCATTGGCTGATGAGAAGCTCACCATGACCCAGCAATGTTCATTTGCAGCCAAGAAAGTCAACTGTATCCTGGGCTGCATCAAAAGATGCGTGACCAGAAAGTTGAGGGAGGTGACTCTCCCCCTCTACTCCACTCTGGTGAGAGCCTACCTGGAGTACTGCATTCAGCTCTGGGGCCTCCAACGTAAAAAGAACATGGACCTGTTGGAGCAGGTCCCAAGGAGGGCTATGAAGATGGTCAGAGGGCTGAAACACTTACCCTATGAACAGGCTGAAAGAGTTGGTGTTGTTCAGCCTGGAGAAGAGGCTCCAGGGAGACCTTATAGCAGCATTCCAGTACTTAGAGGGGCCCAACAAGAAAGCTGGAGAGGGACTTTTTACAACCCCGTGTACTGGTAGGACGAGAGATGATGGCATTACACTGGAGCGTAATCTAGCCACTAACACAGTAAGTAGAGGGGTCAGAAAAGAAATCTGGACAGGGACTTTTTACAACCCCATGTACTGGTAGGACGAGAGATGATGGCATTACACTGGAGCGTAATCTAGCCACTAACATAAAAGACAGTAAAAAAGGTTTCTACAAATACCTTAATAGCAAAAGGAGGAGGGTTAAGGAGAATCTCCATCCTTTGCTAAATGCAACGGGAGAAATAGTGACTGGGGATGAAGAAAAGGCTGAGGTACTCAATGCCTTCTTTGCTTCAGTCTTTAATGGTCAGACCAACTCACTGGGTGATATGCCTCTAGAACCAGGTGGTGGAGATGGAGAGCATTATCAAGGTTCCTTTCAAGAGGAAACAGTAAGTGAACTGCTGCACAGCTTAAATGTGCAGAAGTCTATGGGGCCGGATGAGATTCACCCAAGAGTTCTGAGGGAGCTGGCAGAAGTACTCACCAAGCCACTTTCCATCATTTACCAACAGTCCTGGCTAACAGGGGAGGTACCAGCTGACTACAGGTTGGCAAACATGAGGCTTAAAGGCGCAAAAGTCTATGAAGCCAGATGAGATCCACCCAAGAATTCTGAGAGAGCTGGGGGGGGTGATCACAAAGCCACTTTCCATCATTTACCAACAGTCCTGGCTAACAGGGGAGGTACCAGCTGACTACAGGTTGGCAAACATGACGCTGATCTACAAGAAGGGCAGGACGGAAGACCCAGGGAACTACAGGCCTGTCAGT
>NW_010400475.1:5525-5772 GCF_000710305.1 Buceros rhinoceros silvestris | reverse complement strand
GGAGGCCCTCGAGGCCAAGCGACAGTGCAGTGGCAGAGGGACCCCCCAGCGAGCCCAGGCTCGCCTGGGTTGGGAATGAGGAGGAGAAGGAGGAATGTGCTGGGGATAGCACAGCTCCTGTGCCCAGGATGGCCTGGGTTGGGAAGAAGGAGAAGGAGGATTGTGTTGGGACCGGCCCACACCCGGTGCCCAGGATGGACTGCGTTACGGAAGAAGAGGAGGAAGCTGCTGGGGCTGCCCCCGACTT
>NW_010400475.1:4767-5073 GCF_000710305.1 Buceros rhinoceros silvestris | reverse complement strand
GGGGGGGACCAGCAGGTGTGACCAGCTCGGTGCCAGGATCCCGTTTCCTCGGCACGCTGGCAGCAGGGTCCCGCGGGCAGGGGTCCCAGTGGTGCAGGAAGGCCGGGGCTGCTCAGGGCTGGGAACCGGCCCCAGCACAGCCTCCTCCGGAGCTGTGCCGAGTTTCAAGCACTTTTCACCCCTTGGGAAGCTCGTGGCAAAGATGCCGTGTCCTAACGACTCTCCTGCGATTTCCCTCTTTGCAGGCAAGATGCTGCCTGAAGAGAACCCAGAGCTTCCAGAGCTGCGGCCGTGGGTGGAGCCTCG
>NW_010400475.1:4136-4395 GCF_000710305.1 Buceros rhinoceros silvestris | reverse complement strand
GGCCCTCCTGCGGGCACTGCCGCCCACACTGCCGGGCTTCTCTCGCCAGAGCTGCTCCTGCTGCCCAGCCAAGCAGCACCATGCAGGGGCTCGGCATGACTTGTCTTCCCTCCCTTCCTTCCTCCCGCAGGTGTTTAGAGAAGGCCTGCAGTCTTCTCAGAGGACAGAGCTTGTCCTCAAAGCCATCGAGGCCTTGGCAGCACGTGATGTGCGGGACA
The DNA here is from genome assembly GCF_000710305.1 of Buceros rhinoceros silvestris. Taxonomy (NCBI): domain Eukaryota; kingdom Metazoa; phylum Chordata; class Aves; order Bucerotiformes; family Bucerotidae; genus Buceros; species Buceros rhinoceros. The sequence continues at coordinate 4,177 of NW_010400475.1, read as the reverse complement.
GACAAAGAGGCAGCCAAATCGCGGAACCGGCCACGAGAACC
>NW_010400475.1:3122-3356 GCF_000710305.1 Buceros rhinoceros silvestris | reverse complement strand
GAGCGGGGCCCTCCATCCCCCCCCCGCCCCCAGCCCCAGTGGCCCGGCCAGGCTGCAGCAGCCAGAGCTGGCCCAGCCAGAGCCCCTGCACCTCGCTGTTCCCTGCCCCATGGCGAATACCAGCCCAGCCCCCCCCTGCCTGTCCAGGCAGGGTCCTCACACCCCCCAAATGAAGGAGGAGGGAAGGGCCGGGGCAGCAGCACTGCCTGGCTCGGGGGACACTTGCCCGGGCCA
>NW_010400475.1:2590-2841 GCF_000710305.1 Buceros rhinoceros silvestris | reverse complement strand
GGGATCGGCAGCTGCGCAGGGTGTTCAGCTCCACCGTGGAGGACGCCTGCATCTACCCCATGTCTGTGAGTGATGAGGCTGGACCTTGCTCACCTCCGGGCTATGCCGGCCGGCACACGAAAAAGAGGCAGAGTCCCCTCTGCCCTGCCCCCTGCCCACCAGACACAGCCCCTTGGTGTCAGAAGGGACCTGCCCCGCAGCAGCCTTGTGGGGCACAAAGTGCTGCTGGGCCCTGGGGCACAACAAAGACG
>NW_010400475.1:1327-2171 GCF_000710305.1 Buceros rhinoceros silvestris | reverse complement strand
TGCCCGTGGTAACCAGGAGCCGCCTGGTGCCGGAGCCCCGCATTTCTGCCGCTCGCTCACTGCCGCCTTCCTTTCAGCTGCTGGCACGCACCGACACCAACACCGAGGAGTTTGCTGGCCTGTACAAAGTCTGCCGGTTCCTGAGGGGTCCAAGCACACTGGTGCTGCCACTGATACTCAGAGGCCTCCTCACCTTGTCAGAGGAACGGCAGAGGGTGAGCAGAGCGTAGCCAAGTGACTCACGAGTAAGGGTGCTCTGTCACCGCTTCACAAAAAGGAAACCGTGTGTGTCACACAGGCAAGAAACATGTGGGTCCTGCTGCCAGACCTGCTGGAGACCCTGCGGGACACCAACGCAGACGTCAAGTTGAAGGCCCTGGGTGTCTTCAGGAATGTGCTGCCTGTTATACCGAGGAGTGAGGGCAGCCCCATCGCGCTGCGGCTCTCTGAGGAGCTCCTGCGGCTCTTTGACGATGTAAGGCTGCTGTGGGAGCCCGAACCCCGGCCATGGGCACTCTGCAAGGACAGCTGCCCTCGGGCCTGCTCCTGTGGGCAGCCCGCAGGCAGGGCTGGGCTCCCCCTGGCTCCTCTACTGTGGCCTTTCAGGGGCTGGGGCCTCCCTGTCCTCTTCCCCACCAGGAGTCCAGCCACGTGCGGCAGTGCTCCATCCGTCTCTTCAGAAACGTCGTCTTTAAGGTGGCGTGGAGCGACAGGGGACAGTTGAATAAGATCACCACGTGCGGCAGTGCTCCATCCGTCTCTTCAGAAACGTCGTCTTTAAGGTGGCGTGGAGCGACAGGGGACAGTTGAATAAGATCATGGGGAACAGCCTCGTCTCACTGCT
>NW_010400475.1:565-986 GCF_000710305.1 Buceros rhinoceros silvestris | reverse complement strand
CCCGGGGCTCTGGTGCCATCTCACCGCCTCTGCTTCCCTGCAGGCCTCCGGGGACACCCTCCTGGACCTCGCACTGTTCCTGGGGTGGACAGACCTCTGCTCCGTGGGAAGGGCTCGTGACACAGACCGGATTGGAGAGTACTTGGTGAGGACACCCCCAAACCGTCACGGCTGCCCCTCGTGCCTGGGGGAGGGCTGTCCAGCTGTGCATCGCCTGCCCGGCTCCAGCCCGCCAGCCCCACGACCTTGTGCTCTCTCCAGGTGGTGTACAACATTATGAGAGTCAAAACATACCTGAGTCAATGCGCAGCCCCACGACCTTGTGCTCTCTCCAGGTGGTGTACAACATTATGAGAGTCAAAACATACCTGAGTCAATGCGTGCCCTACCTGCAGGACTCTCAGGCCACCTTGCGCGCGGC
>NW_010400475.1:0-424 GCF_000710305.1 Buceros rhinoceros silvestris | reverse complement strand
CGGCGGCGTGCAGGTTCATCGGTGAGCCACGGCCTCTGGGGACCCTCTTGTGGCAGCCTGGCCCCAGTCCCTGCCACTGCCCTGGCAGCAAGGGGCAGCGCTGGGGCTGCCAGAGCCCCAGATGCCCTCAGGAGGGCCCACCATGTGGGTGGGCTCACTGGGAGCCTTGCCCAGTGCCCCTGCCCTCGGGCACTGTCCTGCCCTGGGCTCAGCCCTGCTGGGGGGAGGTGGGGGGTGCTGCCCAGCTGGCCGAGCTGGGGCTGTGCTGCTGGGAGCAGAGGTGTGACAGGAGCTCTGTGTCTAGGGCTGGCTGCTCAGCACCTGAGGTACCTTGCCTGGGAGGATCTGATGGATCTCTGCAATGGTGAGTAGGGGCGGTCAGGGCTGTGCTGCCAAACTTGTCCCTGCTCCAGGACAATGCTCC
>NW_010400474.1:50547-70399 GCF_000710305.1 Buceros rhinoceros silvestris | reverse complement strand
GGTTAGGGGAGGGGGGATCACCCGTCCTACTTTTCTTGGGAGGGGCAAGCACTGAGCAGCAAACTGACCCTGTTAAAAACGACCTGGGGCAAAGCTGAAGAGTGCAGCAACAATTTCACTGTGACTCCGAGGGAATTCCCGAAGGCTGGCAGCAGCCTGGGCCACATCCCGCTCTCTCAGTCCGCTACACGAGATACAGGTGGTGGATTTCCAAAGCAAAAGCAACGGGCTCAGTGCAGGTTTCTTTCCAACATACGGGTCTCCTGGCAGTGCAGATGTACTGCTGGCCTTGCCCAAACTCATCTTCCATCAGGTGTCAGCAATGACCTGAATCACTGGCCCACTGGCCATGGTCCGTGGCGTCGAGTAGCACCACTGGAGCTGGCCCTTGCTTACTGAGTCTTTTCCCTTTCCTCACTGTCATCTGCCACGTGCCCTCTCTTTAACCATCCCTTCCAAAGCATTTTAAAATGTTGCTTATAAATGAACAGGTTCTCAGCAGGTGTAAAACCATGCATTTGCTCTAACTTCAAAAACCCCAGACCTCCTTCCCTCATATACCCCAAAGCACCCTGTGTAGAGAAGAACGAGTCCTATTCCGCTTACTTCCAAACAAACCACGGTCTGTCCTCATTGCTCAACCACTCAACACTTCCTACCATCCCTGACTCGCTCCCCCAAATCTCTGTGGCTTGGGCGAGAGCCGTAAGATGCAGCTAAGGGATGGGAGACCTCCTAGAGATGGGAAGCAGCTGTCTAGAAAGAAAAGCAAAAAATAAACCCCTGACAGCCACTTTGTTCATGGTGGCATCTTCCCTCTGGGGTGGAAGGAAAACTGGCCCAGCACTGACCCTGAGAGCCATCTCCTAAAGGAAAAGGTTGAGTGACCTCTGGCAGACAGCACCTGCCAAGACTGCATTTTAACAGTTAACGGGGAATTCGGGAAGAAAGCTTTAAACCACCAAGGCCCCTGGGTTTAAAAAGGCTGCACATGATTGGAAGGCTGTGACGGCCAAACTCAGGGAAGACCCAGTTTGTCTGGGAGCTGCAGTTTGATGTGCTGTGGGACTGGATGACAGAGATGCATGGGCAAGTGTGAACAGGCTCCACACCCTTCGTGTCTATCTGCCATCTCAGAAACCATTCCAGAGCATGGCTGAGGTCATGTCTCCCCAGTATGATCATGCTATGAGAGACCTACTCCTAATCTTAACCTCTTGAACATCCAAATGCTTACAGCTATGGAGTGCTAGAGTTAAAAAATGCAAGTCCATGAGACTGCCTGCTTTAAGTGAGGTCTGACCCTGGTTGGGCCTGGAGAGGGGCCAAGCTGAGCTGCTGGAGAGCGTGATGTGCCTGTGTGGGTGCTGAGGCAGTTACACCCACTGCCGCTAGGCAGGTAGCACTGGGACAGGGATATCTCTGCAGAGCTCTAAATTGACATTGGAGTTCAAACAGAGCAATTTGCAGCTGCAGAGCATCTGGCATTTGCTAGAACTTCTGTCTACGTTACAAATGTAAGAGCTGTCTTACAACTGGCTGGTTCTCGATAAAGGCAAAGCAGAATGGGTCTGCCTGCTCAAAAGCAGGCTGGAGGCTGCTCCACAAGCCTGCATGCTGCTGCCAGGGGAGGGCACCCAACCCAGCTGCAGCCGCCAGCACCAGCGTGCTCCTTTCTGCCCCTGTCGCAGCTGGAGCTTGCTTCCAACAGCTGAGCTTCAGAGAATCACATGTTACAAGACGTTGTTGGGTTCCAGTTGTTACCACTGGAAAAGAGGCCACTTTCTGTCATGTCATGTACCTGAGAGGATGTGGTACTCAGCTTCGGAGCTCCATGGGAATTTTGTCTTTGAGCATTAGGTGGGCAAGCTGACTGACTTTGTCTAGCTGTACTTTTTCTTCCCTGGTGAGGTTAAAATGTGATGTTCATCACAAACCGAGGTGGATGTTAACTGATGCTTTTCTCCCAATGCAATTTTTCAGCTCTCAGAAATCAAAGAACTTATATTCTAATTTATACTAAGCAAACGTCTCCAACAATTTCTCTCATATTGTTGCCAAAAGCAGCAGTAAAGAAGCACCAGAAACCGAGAGAGCCTTGAGGAATATATACCTTCAGAAAATACAGTACTCTAGCAACTTCTCACGAACCAATGGCACACAAAATTGCCCGTGCTCTCCTAGAAGCAAAAGTTGGCAGAGCACATTGCCTGCCTCCCTACGTTTTCTGCAAACGACATGTTTCTCCAGCACCAGAGAGTAATGGATCTACTGACCTCCTGGCTCATTTCCCTGGCTGTTCCTTCCAGGTATGAGTAGGTCAGACAACTTTCTGGACACCAGAGCATTGCACAAGACAGACCCGTTTCCTTCCTCCAGCTCCTGGAGATGTTGCAGCATCCAGGACGCTGTGATCCTGTCAGAGATGGGATGATGGCACAGCCCAGAAGCGAGCAGGGTTGTGCAGATACCTTCGCAGTTATACACTAGATGCACATGCCTTCTGCAGTCTACACCTTTCTCTAGCAAATCTGTAGCTTCTCCCAACTAGTCCTAGGACCACCCGTCCCTACCCACCTGAGCAACACTTGACATCATTGTGTTGCTTTAAAAAAGTTACACTTATGCACTAAGGTACACTCATTTCTTCCCCAAAGCACCAATTTTATCTGATCACAAGACAGAAATTTAGTCTTCTTACACACACTGTGTACGTATCATACTATTTTGAAGCAGAAAACCCAGCAACCTCCCCAAACAATACACAATCAAGTTTATCCTCCCAGATGCAGCTCTCTTGGGCTCACACCCAGCCCCAAAGAGGAGGCAAACACTGGCACAGATGTAATAGCAAACAAAACCTGGCAGGCAGAACCCGGGCTCCTTCTCCTCCTCCATCAGTTCATCTCAGCAGCTCAGGGGGTCCTGCAGCCTTCCAGTTCTCTGCCACCCTCCATCCTCGTCCCCAGCCCCTCTGCGCCGAGTATCTTTACAGACCTGGCAGCAAAGCACCGCTGGGTGCAGGGCTTCAGCCCCTCCCGGGGAAAGAGAATTAGGAAGATGTGAGCCTGGGAAAGCCCCCGGGTTAATACCCCAGGGGTGTCAGCAGGCAGAGTCTGGCTTCTGGCTCCTGGCTCCTGTACGGGCAGCAGCCTGGCTGTCACTGTCCCCTCTCCCCGTGATCGGTGCAAAAGGTAAGAGGCAAACAGGAAAACACCCAGACTCACCAGGCTGGGGGAGGGCAAGAGCCCGTGGCGTGGGTGCCGCCAACCAGCCTCCAGCTGCAGGTGCTGGCTCCAGCCCTGGGCACACAGGTGGGAGGTGCTGAGGGGACACGGGGACAGCTCTCGTGCGGCACCCGTGGGTGCCACAGGCCCTGGCACTACAGGGAGCAGGCAGGGCAGCACAAGGGGAGTGGTTGGAGGATGCTGGGGTGTGCAGGCATTGCCAGTCCAGCTGCCCCGGCCCCACACGAGCTGCCCTTACACGCTGATGCTCGCCTCCCTTCTGCACTGCACGCTCACACGCACAAACACACCGTGCCCTGCGTGTCCTTGGTCTAGGCAAGGGACCAAAGCTGCACAGGTAGGCACATAAGGAGACATTTTTAGAAACAGCCATAGTGTCAGCAAAATCCCCTGGGGTTAGGAGCTGTGATGATGTAAGGAGATGTCTGTCTTCCAGTGACAGTACAGCCTTGGAGGTGTGAGGAGGAAGGGGGAAGCCATTTCCAGGGATGTTGCCTGAACCCAGTGCAAACAGGTCACTACGGGGGGCACTGGCTAACTCCTATCCATCACCTAAAAAGACAAAAAACTCACCCCCAAAACAAAACTTTATTATCCGTTTAAGAAAGTGTCTGTAGTCACCAGTTAGCCAAAGGGAGATTATGACGATAAGATGCCCTCAGCATCGCTGGGGCTGTGGCAGATCCGTGCCGGTACGCCGTGTGGCTCCCGCCCCGAGACGCAACAGTCTGCAGGGACCTGGGACAGCCTTCCTCAGCTGATGATCCTCAGCTTTACCGAGTGCCATTGCTGGGGCCACTGCTAGAGAGGAGAATTTAGACAGTGCTGAATGAATGGATGAAAACAGTATCTTGACATTTTCTTTCCTGCCCATTTTCAGGGGCTTTATTCTGTGTTTTAGTGGGGTGGGGGATGTAGCCCGTATTTTCATTGTCCATGAGATTGCTGCATCCAAGTGAGGGCGGAGGCTCTTAATAAGACAGGATAATTTCGCAGGCTGTCTCTGAGCAGGGAGGTACCTACAAACTCCAGTGGAGAAGCAACTGTCCAGAGTTGTGCTCAAAGCCCTGGAAAAATCCAGCTTGCTCGCAGTCCAGCTCCTGCGTGCTCAGTTTCTCTCCTCCACAGCAGCAACGTTAAGTTTCACTTTGCTTCTGGAAAGCCTTGAGGCAGATCAGATACTTCTTGCTTTCACAGACCCCCTAGGACTCTCATAGCCTTCTCCTTTGAGATCTTTTAGTTGCATTTAATGCATGCCATGGGGCACGGGCCAAGGAACACAGAGGAGTTGAAGCGATGGCCCAAGTTCAAAGGAGGAGTTGGTGACAACGTGGGACCACTACCCCAGCACTAGGGAAAGTGTTTTCCTTCCCCAGTAGACAAGTGGCACTATCCTGAGGCCAAGCACAGCCACCAAAACACCAGAATAAAAAGGAATCATGTGCCTGGGTGTGTGATCTCATCCAAATCACAGAGGGTATAGCGAGAGTTTAACTAGAAACAGGAAAAGACGTCGCTGTAAGGATGGGCTGTGGCTAACTGGGAAAACTGCACTGCTTGATAAATAAATTTATTAAATCTTCTGGCAATGCAGACAGATCAAAAATAGGGTTAGGGCAATGAAGTCCTGCACCCCACTCCGTGGCAGCTTGTGCATGCTGAAAGGTGCTGCCTCAAGCCTGGAGAGGGTCCAAAAGAGGATGAGGGAGGAGGAGGAAGAGAAAGAGGACAGAAGGAGAGCGTGCAGTCAGTGACAGCAGAGAGCAAGCAGTTTTGCCCTTCTTCCTCCTCGTGGGAGAAACATGAAACAAAATTAGATCATAACGCTTCCTGGTCCAGACTTCCTCTTCCCATGGCTGAATATCCAGGAAAGTGTTGAGACAGAGGAGCATCGCTTTGGCGTGGACCTGCTGTCCACGCCCCTCCTTTGGGAGAGGTGCAGGCATGGGGAAGGAGCCGCTGGGACATGAGGCAGGCTGGGCACGTGCACCCAGGGAAGGCACTTTGAGCCAAGGTTTAGTGGCAGTGACCCCATTTCTTGTCACCTCTCCCCAAGGCAGGTCTCTCCACTGACAAAAAGGATGATGGGCCATGGAGAACACCTGAGCTGTGCTGGATCAGCATCACCAAACCCATGCTGAAACACGGAAACAGGCTTTTCCTGGGGGAGGTGGGAGTGCACCATGGGGAGCAGCAGCTGATGGGTGATGAGTTCCCTGCCGTCACCTGCACAAGTGAAGGGTGAGGTGTCAACTTACGGTCCCAAATGCAGCCGGGAGGTTACCAACCCAATAAGAGGTGCAATGGGCTGCTGGCAGGGAGTGAACCCTTCTGCAGGGTGACAAGGGGCGAGTCTCCCTCCGACCCTGTAGAAACACCACTGCACCTCTGGGGTTTGCGTTGTTCTTGCTATATCACGGAACATTGATATTTGCAGTCATACCCCTAAAATCAGCGAGAGATCTGTGACCAGGATCCCACTGGCTAACATCCTATGGTGAGGGAGAAAAATACAAATATAGTGACTAACTCCTGCTTTCCCTCACCCCAATGCCTCCTCACCCCACTGAGCGCTGGGGTAACCTCTGGTGAAACTGCTCCAGGTGATGGAGCTCCAGAGGGTGCTAAGCTGTGGGGCCAGAAAAACCAAAGCAAGAGTTATTTTTAAGAGATCTCAGGGTCTGTGTGGAGCCTCACATCCCCTGCCATAACACCAGCACGGCTCCGTTGCAGAGGAAGATTGTGTCTGCATTAAGCAAGAGCAGATTTTTCTTTTTTTTAAGTGTCTGTGTAACTTCTATTTGTCGGAACCGGAGAGTGCGTCTGACAGGGAGATTGTTGCTTTTATACAGCCATGGCAGTACACAAAGCCTAGGTTCAGTGCTACAAAACCTCTCCGGGTAAGAAGTTTCTTTGCCCTCCCAGATCTGTCAGTAGCTGAAGGTTTAATTTTCTTCAGTACAATGACTACATGGAGAGTGACGGGATCCTTCGGAAAGCAAATGCAGGTTTTCCCAGAAGGTAATAAGGGACATTTCACAAGGCACAGTAGTTTGCATATCTCTTAAAACTGTATTCCTGGTGGAGGTGTGGAGGTCTTTTGGTTTTAATTTGATCTTACTGTCGTTTTCAGAAAAGAAATAGTGAAGTAAGTGTGGGGACTAGAGAATATAGTTTACTCTTTCAGTGATTCGTTACCCTTTCTTAGACAGGCTGCTGTTGCGGCTCTTGTGCATAAATAGATGAAGCCTAACATGTTTCTGTCCAGATCAGTATCTTTGGCACTTTCCCATACATATAATGGAAAAAGTTATGCAAATCCTTACTTGCAGAGTTTTGCTGGGCTCCTGAGAAAGAAATTAACAGGCTACTCAGAGTAGCCCAGTAGGAGGGAGAAATAACTCTGAAGGTGCCTTTGGTCTCCTCTGGCCCCACGGTGATCTGAGCTGGGCTCAGCTCATGGCAGACACCAGGCTGCAGCTGACTGCTTGCCTCTGCTTCCTTATGGCCAAGCTAAGGGGACAGGAGGACAACCAGAGCTTTAAGCCCTTTTCCAGCACTGTACCCCATCCCAAGCATGTCTTCCCACCAAACAGCACTATCGCTAAAAGTCTCAGCAGGCCCCTTTGGGACATGACCTCCAATTCAGCCCAAATGCTGTAGAAGAGATTTTGCACTGGGCATTATCCAGGTCACCCGACAAAGGATGGGCTTTGAGGAAAACCACAGCACTGGCCTCCCGCAAATGAAGCTTGAGTCAGGTAGTCAAAAATAAAAGTACTGAGAATTGCAGGTAACACTTAGCACCAAGACGGTGACACTAATTCACTTGGTGATGTCCCAGCCACTAATACAAGCACATCCAGTTCCTAAAAACAAGAACACGGACCACCTGCTCCCCTACATTTGCACAACCTCTGCTATTATGCAACTGCGAAACAAAGGTTCACTTGGCTGCAACAGCAGGAGCGATGCCACAGGTCAGAGGTGCAGCTGGCACGAGCTGGCAGAGCTGCAGCGAAGTAAACAGAGCTGCGTGGTTTACACCAGCTGGGGAGACTGGCTTGCAATTTGCAGCCTGCCATTGAACTACAATTTAGACTGAAAAAATCCCACAACGTTAAATTAAAATTGTGCTGACACCTGTGGTGTTTGGAAAAAACACTGGCTGGAGATGCCTCTGACCCCCATAACAAGGTTAAATGCAATTCCCTTACTGAAGAGTAATCCACAGCTGCTGGCAGAGACACAAAGGCTGGAGTGTTACGTTTTGATGATGATGGTTTGGATGAGTCACCCCCAATCAGCAAGCACTCTCTGCTCTAATGACCAGACAGGGGAAATCTGGTTTAGCGGTGACCGATGCTGCAGTTTATTCCTCGGGCTGTTCACCAGGTGTCGTGGGAAGGCTATACCATTAGCTGCAAATGCACATCCACTCCTGACTACGTCTCTCGAGAGCAAGCTGTGGTCATCAGCTCCTGCAGTACCTGTGCTGCGGATCCTGCCCCTTTCCCCTAGCAGTATTTGGGGTGGGTGATCTGCGGTGCGCTGCCTGTGAGTAAAGGACCAACTCTTTCTCACCACCGTGCAGTGCAGCTCTGCTGTCCCCACTGCTCTGTCCCCCAGGCACTGCTGCAAACACACGTGGAAAGCAGCGTGGTTACCTAACAATAAGCAGAACCTCTTTAAAAAAAAATCACAGTCACGTTCCACGGGTACATGGAGACAGCCATAACATTCCTGGACACGTTCCTCCTGGCTAGCAATGCTGTTTCACAATCATCTCCCCAGTCTTGCTGGGGAACGAGTCCTTCCTGGGACAGGAGCACAGTAATCACATTAAATGGTCTTGACTTGGTGCTGGGTACACAGGTGGCCGCAGCTTAATAGCCACCAGCAGCACTGGCCTGTGGCATCCAGCAGTGGGGCACATCGCTCACAAAACATCCAATCCCTGTTTTAACAAATGGGGATCAATTTTTTTCCTCAAATGGGTAGAGTCTGGTAAATAAAAAACGGGATTTTTTTTTTCTTTGCCTGCTACACTCCCCTACAAACACTCAGTCCTGTGAAAAGACTCTTTTTAAGATCCTGTTTACATGGGTAACAATCTCCCAATTCTCCCATCACCCTGAAGACAACCCAAGGAGAGGGGGCCAAGTTTTGCTCCAGGCAGTGGTACAGGGGCCCAGGTCATGGTAGAGCCATCACATTTCTTCCTTTGTGCTCCCAGGAGGAGAGAACCTGCCTGGGTTTATTACTGTATCTGGCTCCACAGATTAAAACAACCTATTAATGAAGGGGAGGAATAACTATCATGTGTTTCCTTGAGAAGGTGCAGTGATACAGGCAGCTTTTATGCTCTGAGGGATGCTTGGATTGTTTTTTCTACTTTTTTCAATCTCTGTTCCATGCAAGGATAAATAAGGGGCTGAGTCTGTTCAGGGTGAACAGTTGGAATTGATGATCTTAAATGTCTCTGTGATTCTGTGGAGCATTTCCCCCCACCATGCAGAGCTAGCTCAGGCATGTGTGCTGCCCTGGGTGCACTAACAGAGGAGTGACTAACGTGCCCTGGCACACACCCTGCACCATCACAAGTCCTCCACTTGCTGGTCACAGGACACCATCCAGAGGCAAGGTGGTTGCTGCCCAGGGACTGGTTCACGCCTCTGTTTAGGGCATTGATCTTGCCTAAAATGTCTGCAAAAGCAGGATCATTCATTTCTGACAGAGAGGCATTTGTTCCTCATGAGGAGTGTGGCCACACGTGCCAAGGTGAGGGAAGACATGGCGCAGAGGGGAAGGCAGGCACTTCCCAGCGGTGCCTCACATAGAGCAGCTCCGTAGCTGATCCAGAGGTCGGGCCAGCCTGCCCTGCGCTCTGTCTCTGCTGGGACCATCGGCTCCTCACTCTTGGGCATATTTTGAGGGAGGATTTAAAGATGCCATCTGAAAATCTCACTTAAATCAGGTGGAATTGCAAAAGCCATATATTAATAAAAATAAAACATGAGAAAAGAACCTACGAAAACAGTGCAGTGGAAAAGCACCACAGACCTCTCCATAATTTGATGCTGGGGTCATGCTAACACGAATTACTGAGTGTAAAACACTCAGAACTTTTTCCTCCTTTGCAGTACACAGAAGCTGAAATCCATGTCGGATTCCATTAAGAAATCAAAATGACATTTTCCCAAAGAGAACACACACAAAGACGCAGGTTTCAGGATGTACCAAGTACAAACTGAGAGCATATGACTGAGCAGGATTCGTTCTCACTTGTTCCACCCAGCCGTGAAAGGACAAGTTAGTACAAAAAAAAAACCCAACCCCAAAATGCTCCATGCTTATGCATCAGGTTATTTCTGCAGCTCACCAAGCAACAGCGGCTGCTGCAGCAGTAAGCCAGAGGTTGTCGGATAACACGCAATGCCCATCACAACCTGAGTTTAGCATCCAAAAGGATCCAGCACATCTGTGCTGCAGGAGAGTGGTCGGTTTTTACCCCCGTCTCTATGCACGGCAGCAGCCCCAGTTGAGTGAGAGGGTCCCAGGTGATGCTCGCCTTCACGACCCCGTTCCTCTCTGGTGCCCTGCTCCCTTCCCCTCACCTTGGGGAAAATGTGGACCTGACAAACTACAATCCCAACTCAATCAGGTGGCAAAATTCAAAGGTTTTACTCAAAAAGCACATCTAATCTAACAAGACTTCCCGTATCGAAGAGCCCACAGACATTAAATGATAGGATATTTAAAAAACACAAAAACAAACCAAAAACCCAGCACAAACCCAAACAGGGCAGCTGGAGTTTGTACTGGCAGTGACCCACGATGAGCCGTGGCACCAGGCAGGAAGGGCTTTCGGAACCTGCTACAGCATGAGGAGGTATGCTCCCCATGTTTAAACTTCTGAAAACTTAAGGGGCTTTCGTTGTTCTCCTTTGGCAGTATAATGCCAAACAAAAATCATATTGAACCTTTGGCTTTTCCTCCTCCAAATCCAACCACCTCAGAGAGCATTTTATGGCGACATTCTATCAACAGATCTCCCAATACGCCGGAATGCAGAGATGCTTTATGCTCAGAAACCTATTTTGATGGCAGCATTGCCGGAAGAAAGAAAGATCAAACATCCCCTAATGATGCGGAAAGAGCAAGCTGTCCAAATGTCCCCTCTAATCTTCCAGGAATTTGCAATAAATTGCTAGGCAAGTCTGGGGAGGAGGATCCTCCATGCACCAGGAAGGACAGTCTCAAAAATGCACCCAGTCAGGAGAAGAGCTAGCTCAAGGGAAGGGAAACCTTGTATCCTGAGAGGCAAAATTGAAAAATACCTTTCTGTTAATTTAGTGGAAATAATGAAAACTCTGCGCTCACTCTCTTGCCCATGTAACCCACACCTTCCGGTGCCGGCATATCACGTATGGTCCAACCTCGCCTGCGTTATCAAGGAAGACTTTCAGAGGTAGCACTAGTCCTGGTTGGGTTTTGGTTTGGGTTTTTTTTTTTCTCTTTTTTTCTTGTAAGAAGCTGCGTGTTTGAGAGTGTGAGGAACAGATGAGCTTTGCTCCAGAAGCAGCCACATGTATTTTCTTTCTGTGCTAAAGGTTTTCCCCTTTAGCAAACACAAGATGTGAGCAGTATGAGCAAATTGCCACCCTTCAGAAACCTCTGAGAGCCTTTGTGTTTCTGGGCCACTGACCCGCAGTGGAGCAAGAGGGACAGGACTGCCTCTTGGACATGCTCTGGATGTGTAGCTATGCCCCTGCAGCCTTCGTCGAAGCACCGGCATGGATTTGTACTGTCCTGAGCATCTCATCTCTCCTTACCCCAGTTTTGCATGGGTTTAACCATTTAGCATCAGTAAATTTTCTCTCAGTTTTGTTTAAGGAAAGCAGACTTCATGTATCACCTCGAGGACGAAGCCGAAGCTGTTGCTGTTGCTCATGATACGCCTTCCCGAGCAGCAGCAGAGAACTGAGATAAGCCTGACAAAGACGAGGCAGTGAAGCAGGTCTCTTCATCACTGCACTCTGACAGCTCGGCCAGCACAAAACCCAGCTGCTGTCATCCTAACAAGGGTCTGCCCAACAGAAATACACACCGCCTGCTCTCTGGCATCTATCGCGCCCTTCTCTGCCTTGGGTGAGTGCGGGGCACTGCCTGATCGTGTCATCACCCTTGCACTCCGCAACCCGTTGGCACCTCTCACCCCACAGCTCCAGCTTTCTTCTCCCTGCGATTTGGAAGTGCTGAATGAGAAAACTGCCTGCCGCTCAGTCCTTCAGTGGGTCAAGAAGAAAGGCTTTCTGTATTTGTAAACTAAACCAAGCATCAAAGGCAATCGTGAGCCACGGCACCCATAGTTTCTTCAACAGAAATGATGCCACAGGGCCCTGTATACTAGATAGCTTCTCAAGCTGCATAACGACTTGCTTATAGCTTTATAAACTGCAGGGCAAGATCCTTCCTTGGTTGGTACAGGAGATCAGTACACACAGAATATCTTTCTTCGCTGATCTCAACCAAGCAGAAGGGAATTAAATCTGAGGCTTAGGAATAGAAAGATCAGACAAGTCAGCCTAAGAGCAGTTTTATTCCACCTGGAGCCAGTGTTTTCTGCCAGGTTCAACGTAGTTTTGACACACACATTTCATGGGAGAAAAAGCGAAAGAGTGAGACCTGACTCAGAGGGCATGAATATCAGACAGGGCACTCAGCATCTGAAACGCCTTGAAGCAAAGGGACGAGCTGTGATTCTTTTCTTCCAGGAAATGTTGACCAGCTCCTACACGCAAACAGCTGTAACTGGTCAATTCCATTGAACCCAGTATTTTGAGAGGCCAGAGCACATATTTAGGGAACACCAGTAAGAAACTCGTGTCAGGCTAAGCAGCCTTTGGCACAGCCTCTCAGCTACCAGCGGCCGCAGCTGCACTAGGCACTCCTTCCACAGCACCACATGGTTTTAGACAATTCCCTACGTCTTGATGAAATCAGAAACATAGAAGTTTTAGGTTGGAAATGAACTTTCAGATTATCAAATCCAACCATTAACCCAAGTCCATCACTAAGCCATGTCCCTCAGCACCACACCTACATGTCTTTTAAATACCTCCAGGGATGGTGACTCCACCATTTCCCTGGGCAGCCTGTTCCAGTGCTTGACAACCCTTTCTGGGAAGACATTTTTCCTAATGTCAAACCTAAACCTCCCCTGGAGCAACTTGAGGCCATTTCCTCTCCTCCCATCTCTTGTTCCTTGGGAGAACAGACTGACCCCACCTCACTCCAGCCTCCTTTCAGGTAGTTGTAGAAAGTGGTAAGGACTCTACAACTCTCCTCAGGCTTCTTTTCTCTGGGCTAAACAATTCCAGTTCCCTCAGCTGCTTCTCATAAGACTTGTGCTTTAGACACCTCACAAGCTTCATTGCCCTTCTTTGGATGTGTTCCAACACCTCAGTGTCCTTCTTGTAGTAAGGGCCCCAAAACTGAACACAGTATTCAGCATATGGCCTCACCAGTGCCAAGTACAGGGGGACAATCTCTTCTCTACTTCTGCTGGCCACATTATTGCTGATACAAGCCAGGATGCCATCATCCACTACGTGGGTCACCTTGTCATAGAATGAGATCAGATTAGTCAAGCAGGACCTGCCTTTCATACACCCACACCTCTGCTGGCCACATTATTGCTGATACAAGCCAGGATGCCATCATCCACTACGTGGGTCACCTTGTCATAGAATGAGATCAGATTAGTCAAGCAGGACCTGCCTTTCATACACCCACACCGACTGGGCCTGACTGTTCTGTGTGTGCTCTATGAGGGCACTCGAGATGATCTGCTGCATAACCTTCCCTGGCTCCGAGGTCAGACTGACAGGCCTGTAGCTCCCTGGATGCTCTTGACTGGGCCTGACTGTTCTGTGTGTGCTCTATGAGGGCACTTGAGATGATCTGCCTCATAACCTTCCCTGGCTCCGAGGTCAGACTGACAGGCCTGTAGCTCCCTGGATGCTCTTTATGGCCCTTCTTGTAGATGGGCGTCACATTTGCTAGCCTCCAGTCAGCTGGGACCTCCCTGGTTAGCCAGGACTGCTGGTAAATGACTGAAAGTGCCTTGGTGAACACCTTCACCAGACCCCTCAGCACCCTTGGGTGGATCCCATCTGGCCCCATCGACTTGCCTGTGTCTGAGTGGTGTAGCAGGTTCTAATCATTAGAGACAATAACACTCTAGTGAATTAAGAACACACTGAAATGATCGAGGCATTTCCCTAACCAAAAGTACATCGAGAAAACCAAACACAGATGTAGCACTGAGCAGCATGAATCTGGGAGTTTCTGCTTTGCCTGTGGTGCCGAGCCCGCTCGTTCAGTATCACACAGTACCTCTGCACCATATAAAGATTTCAAGATGAGAAGGCCATGACCACAGATTTTTGTCAGGCAGCACCACTATTGCAGCTGGTGCTGAGTTCGGACCCATCCCATACAGCCTGTCACACCGTGCCCGTCCCTGCCTGCTCCACCTGAGCACCGTCTGCTCTGCTAACACGGCTGCTGCCCACTTTATCCTCTGGTCTGGAAAAGAAACACCTGCTGCAGAGGTTTGAGTAGCAAACCGATCAACTGTAGACAAGAAATCCCATTTTTACAAAAAATTAATGACTAATTCTCTCTTTCAAATAAAAACATCTCTGGTTTAATACCTACCTGGGGTTAGCGCCCCACGATGCCTGCAGACAGCAGGAGCGCACACCAGCGATGTGAGGGGCTTAGGAGCTGGCTGCGCTGGCCTGGGGGGAGGCAGCTTGCCTGCAAGCCAGAGGCTTAACTAGTCTTGCCTTGGGCTGAGGTTACGCAAATTCGATTAATCAGCACTTAAATCCTTACCTCAGAGCAGGGCCTGCAACAGGGAGGTGAGGAGAGCAGCGAAACACAACCTAACGCACGCCCGCACACGGTTTGCTGCTGGGCTGTTCAGTTCGTCGAGGCAAGTTCTGCTCTTCCTTATCTGCACCAGCATCCTGTGTGAACTGTAACTTCCTCGTGGCACAGACCTCATCTCTCATTCACCTAGAAAATCTCTCACAGAGTTTAGGCGTGTTGTAATTAGAGGCAATGATAGTAATAATTAATTGATTTTGAAGTTATCCTCTGTCTTCAGTGTGCTTAATGGATGACAGATACAGAGCCTCCCAGAAGCGCTGGAGGCTGTAGCTCCACCTGATGACATCACTAAAAGCGAACCCCAGACACAGGCTGGGCGGGATGAATTGTGGTAGATAGGCTGTCAGCGCTCCAGTGAAGCGTTTATTGTCCGTCATCTGGAGACGTGAGCCCCAGGCTGCTGAAAAGGGCAGAGCTGGAGGATGTATCAGCTAATGGCTCACATGGTTAGTAGTCAACATGGTGATGGGGACAGGATTATTGAAGCACGGAACAAGAGTTTCATCCCAGTCCACAGAAATAATGCCTTGATGATTCACAATATCCGTACTGCCAGCCTTAAAACTCAGCTCCTCAGCATATTGTCCTTTTTTTTTTTCCCAGAGATAAAAGAAAGGGAGACAGATTTATCAGTCGTGCAAGTTCAGCAGAAAGCTCAGAAGAAGGAACCAGTTCTCTGAAGTTCAGAAGACGGTCTGACAGTTGTGATCGTGAAAGGCACACCCACATAACCTGACGGCTTTCTGAGAGCCATGAAACCTTTTTATTCTACACCAGCAGCTCCTATGCTGTCAAAATAGCAAGAATCTTCTTGTGCTACCGTCTCCGAAGAGGGGAACTTTTGGACAACAGCAGTTCTGTCCTGCTCTCTTCATCTATAAGATTTCCACCTGTAAGAAATTCTGGTAAACCCAAGTCAGAAACACGTGTGGGGAATAGAAAAGCTGCACCTCCGCAGTGCCTGCCGGCCGTGCGTGGCTAGTGTGAATCGCACTGCCCCGGCGTGCTTCCCCCTGCCCTCACCAACCCTACTCACCAGGGCGGCCGCTTGCTCAGCTCCCTTGCTCTGTGCTCTTCCTCTTCCCTGGTTTTTTTTTTTTTTTTTTTTTTTTTTTTTTTTTTTTTTTTTTTTTTTTAATGTCTGTATATACACACATGCTTTAAATATGCACATGTGGACATATTCTCCAAACTCCACACATTTTCTTTACTTTAGGCATTTCTTTTCCTCCTAAGCAAACAAGCCTTCCCAGTTTTTTTAATTCCCTCCCACCCAAAACAATAGGCTCGACACAGAATGAAACTGTCCCTCTTTAAATCAGGCTGCCACGCATTCCTCTTGCTTTAAATAAGGAACTATTGCTGAACTCATAATTTCCATTCTGTGTCTGTCACCAGCCAAGGCTGAAGCCTATGCTGGTTCTCAGTTGGGGCTGGAAAAGCAACCTCTGTTGTTTGTTGCCTGTGACAAGCCATACTTAGTCACAGTCGAGGGATAACACCACCACAAGCAAATAGTGAGGTAACCTTAATCACAACGTTTGCAGAAGAGTTGGACTTCCTCACCGAGATTTTTTAAAAACTGCTTTATCTTACTGCTTTTAAAAATTCCTGGCTGAACCTGTGCCTTCTCATTACTGAAAAGCAAATGTCCTCAGAAAACAGGTTGCCAATAAACAAAAAGCTAAAAATAGTTTCAGATCCAGACAAAAACACTTTGGGAGACCCAAACTTACTATGTGAGAGCAGTCCTTTCATTGAAATCCCCAACTGCTACAGAACTCATGGACCTTGAGAGCTGTCATGGCAGAAGCATCGGCACCATCAACACATCTGAGCTTTGTTAGCTTCCCAGCGAGCCGCCCCAGACGGCAGCATGCCACCCCAGGCTCAGCCCACAACAACTTTTGCAGACACATCCCAAGCCAGCAAAGCCCAGGGACGCCTTGTTGCTGACTCCTGTCGGTCATCTGAGCCCGCGCTGTCACACGTAAATGAAGGTGCTCAAGCGTGAGATGACAAATGCTCCATTTTCCAAATGTGAGATACATGTGTCAAGCAGCAGGTCCATTTTAATCAGAAAACTCTATATAGTTATAACAAACATTTCCCCCAAGCAGTGGCATTAATCAACCATGCCATTCACAATGCAATGACTAACAGATTTACTAATTTTAAGCCTACTTTGTTTGTTCCACACTAGGAAATGGAAAATATGAATTCCTGTTGTTCAACTCTTGTGCCAGATATAGAACATTATTCTTTTTGTTTGGAAAGTTTTGTTTCCAGACACCATCCATTACTCAAACCATATTAACGCAACAAATTTACCATCCACATAGTTTCCAGTAGATCTCACCAAGAGGATGTTTTTTTCTGGTGTTATGACGAGCTACACTCATGTCAAATGCTCCACTTGGCATCACCTTTTAACCCAAATGCTTTTTAAAAAGCAAGTGAGATTCTTGTCTGTTCAGGAATTTTAAACACCAGAGATTTGCACCCGTGAGCTCCAGAAAGCAAGGACCGTTGGCAACTACTCCAATGTTTTAGCACCTTAATCTATGGTATTTTATCTGAAAAAAAGCATTTGGTTTGAGTACGGCAGAATATTGCAGCTGCCTGCCCCCATCCTACCCCACCCCAACAGCAGCCTGGCTTCTGTGAGAGGTTTTCCTCCACGGTACATTGGTGGGAAAAACCAAAGTGATCTGAGATACCTCCCTGTGAGTGTTTGGGAAGTGCCACACACCCCCTGATGCATAGGGCAGACCATGCTGCTCCCAAGGCCGTGCATCGTGGGGTGCCCGTGGCCACCCTTCTTCCAGTTCTGTCTGCAGGAAGCTCCCACGATCTCAGCCACCACAGTCCTTCTCAACAGCTTCATACCATCACCATTGTGTGACCAGAGGCAGGTGGCCCTGTACTGCCCTTGCCCCTCCTGGCCCAGCACCGGAAAGAGCAGGTCTCACTCAGAGATGCCGAAAAGGAGAAATTAGGTATTTGCTGTGCGTTGCCCCTCGCTTTTCTGTCCTTTTCCAGGTATCCATGCTGCAGCATCAGGAATAATGAAGAGCTTGCCATGACAACGGCTGGGAGTGAAAGAATACTTGAATCCTTTGCATAGATGCTGCCGTTTGTTTGCAACTCTCCTCCACTCAGCTCTGCCCTAGCAAAGCTGATCTTTAACGTCTTTAGGCTTCCTCATCCTTCGCAATGTAATAATGCTTCTGCTGGCAAATTAATTAAACACGTTGACAGCCATGATTTCGTTGTTAGAGATGAGACAACCTCTTGTAAAAAGTCAAAGAGAAAAGTATACCTTAAAGTAAAGCTTTCTAGGACAAAGCAGCAGCATGAAAACAATCTATTTGCTTACTCTTCCACACCTGATTTCATCTCATCACTGCACCTCAGTTTCACAATTAAACACTTATGTTTCTGCAGAAGAGAAAAATGTTCCCATTGTTTGTTTTCATTTGAATGTCATTCAAAAAGTCATGGAAACAATTATATCAATAGGTGTTCGTGATCTGGATGCTGCTGTACCACGCTAGTGAATAAATCACGACATCAAAATTGCTTAAAAGTGATAAGAAACTAAACTTGAACTGACCCTCTGATAAAAATGACAGAGCAAGTACCTATCTGGCATATGGAAAAACAACGAAGGTATCAACCCCTTCCTCGTTAATTAAAGCTGCAACATCCAAACCCTCAAGTGGGACCAGGGTCCCCTTCAGCCAGGGGCCCTGTGAATGCAGCTCCATAGGTCCCTCCCCAACACCCAACCAAAAAAATCAGTGATGCTCCCCATCACCTGATGCCCCACGAGACACTCTGCTCACTCGCGCGAGTCCCTCCCCTCCACAAAATACGCCCCTGGTGAACAAGGGCTGCCCAGACCTCCCCACTTCCCGAGGCAGCAGCAGCACAGGCAGATCACAGCAGAGGTGGCTTCGTGTCTGTAAGACAGGGTACCCGACAGTTGTTGGAGGGCAGATTCATGGCCTGGGAAACCTGTTCTACCTCCAAGTCCTCTCCAGAGTATACAGGACTTCAGATAGGAAGGAGTGGAGAGGCATTGCCAGGACTTCCAGTTCCCAATGCTAAGGGGAGACCCATGCCTGCTTGCTTCTGCTGGATCCAGATAACCCTGTGCCACCACTTCTGCCACTGCTGCTCCCAGACAGCACCGTGGTAACTCCCAGCAGCATCCTCGCTAAGCAGAGGAGCATCTAAACTCAAGGGGAAAACTGATTAATATGGCTTTTCATACAGCTGGTCAAAGGCAGTTCTTGTTTTCACACTTCCATAAATTTGCTTTTGTGTGTATGTGTTAATTTTTTTGGGGGGGGTTGTTTGTTTGTTTAAACTAAGATCAATATCAAATCACCTTGCTAACATTTACTCATGTAGGAAAAAACATCCCCCCAAAAAAATCAGCTGAAAAAACACAATGAAATGAACAGAAGAAACTACACGCAAGGTCAGGTAGCAGCACAAGTCACTATTTAGACATTGCAGTAGTACAAAATTCATATTTTATCCTGCTTCTAGGGTCACCTTTCTATATGCTTTGTTTTTAAAACTGAACCGTTGGCTATCTGGAAGGAATATATAGGTCTTAGGCCATCTGCTTAGGATAATCATATTTACGCCAAGACCAAATAGAGGTGCTGAGGAGGCTGCAGGTGCTCTCTTTGCAATAAGAACTCCACATCTGCGATGGCTGGTGATGGTGAGAGACCCTCATCCTTTAACATCTTCCCCTGCAGGCTGGGTCAAGGTGCTGTATGTTCATTCCAGTGCTGAGGCACTGCAGTCCCAAGAACTCAGGCTTTGCAATTCTGCCCGAGTGCTTTCACGTGACAAAATCCTCCCATTTAGAGACTCCCTTTCTGTGAGACTATCATCAGATTTTACAGATTATAAAAATACATTTAAACAGCAGGCGTTTACGTGGATTTCATTTATGAGTCGCTGCATTCGGTACGGGCTCAGTAAGAGTACCTGGCTGCCAGTAGACGTGACTTGCGTGGGACTGTCAAGCAGGGAAACGTGGCATGACCAAACTCTCTAGAGGGAGATGATCCTTCTGCTCTCTGTGCAGGAGGAACCCCAGGCAGGACACCAGGCACTTCAGTTCCTCCAAATGACAGCAAGGGCCCTTTTCACCACACTGGCACAAACTGATCCAGTAGTTTGCAAAATACAAAAACTGGTGGTTTTTTTCCCAAAAGCCTGAGCTGGGTGCCCACGCCACCTGCGTGGCACAGGGCTTGCCTCCCTCAGCCAGCACCCACTGGCCAGCCTCCAGGCACCGGGCAGCTTGCAGGCTGACACCTCGACCCCGTTCTTTGTAGAGCACCCAATGCCAGTGAGATGTATCAAACCAAAGCTTTTTCTTCCAAGGTGGGTCAGAATTTACCTACCTGCCCAACGAGCAATCAGCCAACAAAGGAAGCTGCATTCAGAGCAAGGCAGTATCAAACCAAAGTGCTGTTTTTCTTTATTTTCTTTAAAGGTGGGTCAGAATTTACCTAACTGCCCAAAGAGCAATCAGCCAACAAAGCAAACTGGATTCAGAGCAAGAGTGCAAATAATTGGGGTGGGATTTTTTAGCTCAAAAGGGGAAAGAG
>NW_010400474.1:44681-50448 GCF_000710305.1 Buceros rhinoceros silvestris | reverse complement strand
AAGAGTGCTTTCCCCTCACACCCCTCCCAACTCCACCCAAAGTAAACCAAGCACAAAAACCTTCTGTCTTCGAAGTAAAAATCCCCTAGCATTTATTTGAGTTTGATAATACGTTGTTAACTGGGGTTAAAACTGTGGAATTGTGTTGATTTTGAACACAAGAACTCCAAGCATGTGTCTATCATCATTTCTGTGGTTGCACGTGCACAGGGACACCTCTTCTGCTCCATTTTCTGTACCAAACAAAAATTAAGAGGAAAAGAAACAAGAAAAAAAAGATACAGGGTAATTCCAGTTGAGATGCCTCTTGTACACTCCTTCACCTGTCAGTCAAAGATGAAAAGCAGGGGATAAGCTCAGTGGCTCTAGCCCTGACCCTTTGAAGTGCTAAGAAATGAAGAAAACTGATTTTCCTTGCTTGGAAAAATCTTTGAGCAAAATTATCTAAATATCTTTTAAATTCCATTCTTAATAGTCACAGCATTGGATTGTGCTGGTGGGAAGTGCAGGGAGTAGCATTTTCCAGCTCCAAATCTGCAAGTTACAATTAAAAGGCTTTCAAGTAGTCAAGTTCAGCTTTCACTACCAGGAAAACTTTTGTTGGCAGCTGTGAGCGTGGCTTCTAGTTGTAAGAGCTCGATGCCTGCTGGGTTAAAAGTGCTTTCTGAGGAATCTGAACCTGCAAGGGGCCTGGCAAAGTGTTGAGACTCTCCCCCTCCTTCCCACCTCCCCAAGGGGAAAGTTATGTGTTTGCTTAGGAGATAATGGAAAAAGAAAATTTGAGAGCAGCTGTTTGGGCTTGAGGATCCATCTGCTGCACCACATAAAGCTTTTTAAGATGCATTTTAAGATGCGCAACATGGGTGTCTGGTTTGCTGATGAAGGAAATAATCACAAGAAGCTGGATGCTCACACGGTTGCAGGTTTGGACTTCACCCAAAGGAAAAGGCTGGCCTAAGCTGGAGTCAGCTCTTGTGTCACCAAGTCAGCTAGTGTAGGCATGATTCAACAGTAGATAAGCTCAGGTGTTTCATTCTGACGTGTTTATGGGCCTCTGGTAATACCCTGGAAATATCACTGCTGTGTGGGACAGACTGGAATACAGAGCTTGAAAAGACTTCAGACCTCTGTGAACAGACCCTCTATGTGCATCAGAAGTCATCCTACGTTTTCGACCAGATTCTTTAAAAGCATTTTTTAGGTAGACAGGGTGCTGGGTCATCTTATCTAGACCATGCTTTTCCCAAGAAAGGTTGGATCACATGATACTTGAGGTCCCTTCCAACCTGGTATTCTGCGATTGAGTCTGGGATTCACTTCAAAAGCTTTATCAGTGCAAAATACCATTTTTACCTGGTAATAGATGTTTTAAAACAGTTGTTCTAAAAGCAGCAGAATGAAGGAAACTTGCTTTCCTATGGATTGCCCACTCAACAGTTGGATTTTTTTTTTTTTTTTGGTGCTCCAAAAAAATACAGAAAATGGCAGAAGGGTTTCAGGAAGGCAAGATACTTGTTGTATCCCTCATTTTGCTTTCCAGCTCCACATCCATTTTCTGGTGTCTTGACTCATTTGGCCTCATTAGGGGCACAGGTGTCTCTGCTGCACCCAGCTATTTATCACCTTCTCATTGAAGTCCCACGTACCTGGCCAGGCAGCAAGCGTACCTGCAGTACAAGCTCTCCACCTGGTTTCAGCCTGAAGCCCTCTCTGTGGAGTATGTGGAGTTGGAGCAGGATTTGCTGCGCCATCTGGCAGTGCGTAATCGAGTGGAGCAGGGGAAATTGAGACGTTTGGAAGCAAAATAGCTAGCATCTGCAGATAGCAAGCAGCCTTGTAGCCAGCCAAGCTGTGGTGTCGCTGGCAGAAGTCTGCCGTTTCCAGATCCAGGCTCAGTGATTTTGCAATGTCAGCTGAGGAAGCGTTTGTTTTCTTGACAACTGGGGACCACACTGCTGTTCAGGTTGACTAACGGTAGCAAAACGGCAGCTTTCTCACTTCCCACTCTCCCTAGTCCATAGGTGACAGCTCCACTAACGCGTCCTCTGGCTATAACGAGTTGCCCTGTGGGTAACAGAGCCAACGCGTCTCTTTAGTGCATTTTCTTTCCTGCCAGCAGTGAGTATCTATTTAGGTGCACAAGCAATTCTGTCTGACTCAGCTGGACAAATGAAGGCACCTACTGCTGAGGAAATGGCGCTGGCATCCGCTTTCTACACTGTCCCTCTTGCCACTCGGCACTGCCTCACGCAGTCCAGCCTGCAGAAGTGACACAGCTTCTCAGAATTCAGATCAATTCTCGTCTGTCCTAGGGCGTAAGAAACTGATTTCCAGTAGGACTTAATTTTTAAAGTGTTCTCTTAAACAGCTCTGAGAGCTTCCCGGATGCCAGGGAGCTCAGAGCCAAGCCATAGATCAGGAACGTTTCTATCGACACCTCACTTGTACTCAGTGACTTGTTCTTTCTGGCCTTGTCGGCGCCTTCTCTCGCACGCCTGGGTGTCTTATCCTCTGCTCGCGCTGCAGCTCAAAGTTGCTTGAGACAGAGAACTTTTTGAGCCTGGTGTTTGCAAAGCACACACATCACCATGAACTTCGGTGAACGACAATTAAACGTAGCTTTTAACCTGAGCAGTTCTTCCTCCTCCTCTCAGCTCACACATCTACCACAGCCCTCGGCAACCCTGGTATCTGCGGAGCAGATAACAAAACAGTAAACCCGAGCTTCCATACCGACATTTTATGACATGGAAACTGGACTACACAGAAAATGAGTCCCAAAACAGCCCTGGCAATGTGTTGGCTGTTTAACAGAGGCAAGGGCAGAGAGATGAAGTACCCAGCAGTACTGTTACCCAAACGCACTTCGGAAACCTTTGCGAGTAAGAGGAAGTTACAGGACACATGGATGAGCTAATTCATTGCCATGCTCTGTGGAGAGGAAAGATTGTATATTTACTACTAACCTGCAAAACAATCCCCCAAAACGTGCTAGTTCCTTCCCTGGGTGGTTCCGCAGGCTGACCAAGCATGAAAAGTTCTCGCTAAATGTCTCTCCCACACAACACAATCTGGCAGAGAGATTAACAGCATGATGTACCGCACCTTCTTTTTAATCTCATGTAAAAATTTTGACTGCTAAACCACGCTCCTTAATCAGCAGTGAGCCATTAGAACTGCTCCTCAGCAAGTACGCGCTGTAACACCACACTGTGCTCAGGAAGCCTTCTGACTTACCTACAGGAGATAGATTATAGCAGCACTAGCCTGTAATTCAGGTTGTGTCAGAGTCTCCATTCTGTAACGCTGCCCCAGCAGGAGACTGCACCAGAGCTAAAGGCACATAGAAAACTCATGGTTACTCAGCAGACTGCTTGGGGCTTTTGTTTAGTATTTGAAAAAGAGTTTTATTTTTAAATAAATTGTTTAGTATGTCTAAGGCTCCAGACTGAATATCTAGCTGTGACTCACCCAAATTAATTCAGGACCTTACTGGTAGGTATAACAGCCCCATGTGCCTTCTTGAAAATTTCCCCCAGAATAAAACTGCATTATTTTCATGAGCCTGAAGTTTTTCATCTCGTCTTTCCTCAAGAGATCTAAGGCAGTAGAAGTCTTCACTCACACTAGCAGTCTTCCAACATAATTAGCTTAGTTTTTTTCCTGCTTACTGTGAGCATACTGCATCTTAACGGGACTTCCTTACGGTGCAGCAGTGCTGGTCCTTCAGATGATGAGCTCAGCTATACAGTACGTAACAGGAGTGTACATGTAGCTGCTGTCAGACTGAATAACTGACTGTGTGTTCTCCTTAAAGCATAAAAAACAGAAAACGCCCAAGTCCTTAGCTTTAACAATAATCCAAGAAATTATATTCACTCGTACTTCTAAAAATAATACGATAGTTGTGCTTGGCTG
Source organism: Buceros rhinoceros silvestris (assembly GCF_000710305.1). Classification (NCBI taxonomy): domain Eukaryota; kingdom Metazoa; phylum Chordata; class Aves; order Bucerotiformes; family Bucerotidae; genus Buceros; species Buceros rhinoceros. Next base: position 46,530 of record NW_010400474.1, on the reverse strand, counting down.
AACCTTGAAGCACAGAGATCCTGATCAGCACACCATGACTGCAAGGCCATTAGACTTGTCCACTTGGTTCAAGTGGTGAAGGAAGGTCAGTGAAATACAGATGTATTTACAACTGGAGCCTGAGAAAGTACAGGCTTACTCTCTGTGAACCTCAAAAATTAGGAGGAGGGTAGGGAGCTGACAGGTACCTGGTGCTGTGCGACCAACCTGGTGTTGCAGAGCATATGTTTTGAGAGGGGAAGGTGAAGTGCCAGGGGCACAAGTCCAGCTACTGGATCAGAGCTGTTATTACAAAGAGGATCAGTGTGATGGTCTGTACAGCAGTAGCATCGCCAGTGGGTGTTAAGAATCTAGAGGACTGCCGCATCCACCATGAAGCAGCATCTGTGGGGGCCCTCAGGAGTGGTGGGAGACCTGAACTGAGCTTACTCTGATGTCCATGACAAACTCTACATTTTGGTTCCTTCTTATACACAGACTCCTCACCTCTGCCTCAGGAATCTCTTTGCCTCTCCTTTTCCTGATGAATTCATGCAGGACTGGCACAAGCCAAGGAGCCAGGGCAGGCATCCAGCCTTACACTCCAAGCTATGAGGTGACTGTCTCATGACCAAGAGCAACAACTGCTGTTGCTGCTGGCCACCCTGGTTAGAACACAGAAACAGAAGTGAGACTGAGACAGACGCCAGTGCGTGACCTGAGATGCTTGATACTTGGGCACTCCCCTGACTAGCCCAGTCAGGGGAAGTGATAGAGGCAGACTCCCAGGTGTGGTCTGGTGAGGCCACCTTCTCATCCAGGAACACAGATTAGGCAGAGGGACAGTGCACCTGCTGCGTTCAGAAGAAAGCTCCACACGCCTGCCTTGCAGTTCCTGAAATGGCTTAGAACTAGTCATGGATCAGGTTCACAGATCATACAGCCATCTCAAATACAGCAGGAAAACAGCTGCTCTGTGTTCACGCTTCCTCCAGTTTCCTAATTCCAAATAACTTCACCTGCTCCTAGGATTTCCTTCTGTCCTCCTTCTGCCTCTTATCGCCTTTTCCATCACCGCATGCTACCTCTCTTCTCTCTGCCTCAGTCTGACTGCCACTTGTTCTTCCTTAAAATCTCAACATAGAAAATTTCATTAAAAAAAAAACCAAAACAAAACCATCTGGAGCAATGGGCTTCAGCATGCAGAAACTCTTCTTGAAAGTCTCTTCTATCTCTTTGAATGAAATCCTGTGCATGGCTGAGGAAATACAAGCCTGACCCTTTTCGTCATTAGAGTAATTGCAACATGAAGGTGGGTGAAACACTGGCGCAGGTTGCCCAGAGAGGTGGTAACCAATCTCCTCCAGAGAGGAGGTTCCCAGTCCCTGGAAACATTCAAGGTCAGGTAGGACAGGGCTCTAAGTAACCTGATCTAGTTGACGATCCCTGCTCACTGTAGTAGGTTGGACCAGATGACCTGTGAAGGTCCCTTCCAACCCAAAACATGCTATGATTCTATGATTAATAGACACAAAGCATCTAAAAGATACATTTGAGAAATAATTACTTGGTTGAACAAAATTTTCCCTGCAGCCTTCAGTTCACCAGCTGCCTGCTTCTCCATAACAGGTTTTTTTTAGAAACATTTGAATGGGACATAAGATACCAGAGGGACACAGAGAAGATACTGATGAACACTGAAAATCTGTCACTTTCTACAGAGGTAAATGCACACAAAATCTCCACACATTTTCTCCAGTAAAGTGTCATCTGACAACTGATTTTTTTGTCCTTGCTGAGCAGGAGATAAACTTAAACCTGGGGCGAGTCCCCCAGGCCTACTACACAGAAGTGCTTCAGCACCTGAACC
>NW_010400474.1:20436-44585 GCF_000710305.1 Buceros rhinoceros silvestris | reverse complement strand
CTTCAGTGCCAGGTGAGTATCACAAGCACCTCAGCACCCCGCTGCTTCAAACCACACCAGAACAGTGTGACTAAAGTCCATTTCAGAACAGGAAAACATCTTAAAAAAGGCAGAAAACAAGAGGTACAAAGGTCTGTGCAATGGCTTTTTATGCCAAGTTGTGTATTTCCCCAGCTGAGGTAACAATAAATTGATTGTGGCTCAATCCAACACTGTTCAGCTCTAACCTTGGAAAAGACAAAAAAAATTTCCCACTGTTGTTCAAGGCGCTTTGCTTAGCTGTTCCTCTTGATATTAGCCTGACAGTAACTCATATTAAGAAATGCTTTTGATGAATTTGCCTAAGTCAAATACACCCTGTGAATTAGCATCACTTTATACAGTGCTCACAAAGATCTGGGCATCTGAACTTCACCTTTCACATCGGTAACGAGTTTTCACTGTGTGTCCTACATGACCCCTTAAAGTAAATGGTTTTAAGAAGTTGACAAAAATAGTTTGAAAGTTTTCTTGTAATACTTTAAACATGTCTAATGGATATGTAACGCTAGAATTTTTACTCTCATTTATGTAGCACAAAACTCGGCCAGGGCAGCTGGTAGAGTGAATGATAATGTGATACAAACAGAACTATATCCCAGAGAGTTTCTATCCTCTGGTATAAAACACACCCCATTTTTTAGCAGGTAGCTTCACTGCTGGTTACACTTCCTTTGAGCTGGTGTACTTAAATATGAAAGTTAGATTAACACTAGTTTGAAAAGGCATCATACTAAAGACATCTGCAAAATTACAAGAGTGAACCCTCACTGTGAGCCTGCCATACATGCCAGCCTTTTCTAACTTGCTTTTCCTGCTCCGTGAGCATTGCAGTGATGACTTCTTTTCAGTCAGGGAAAACTTCTCTCCACTGCACGGCTACACCCCCTCATAAACCGCCCACGTACAACACGCTTCATCATTTGGATTAACCCCATGTTACAGTATGCGTGCTTACTCAAAGTTACTCAAGTGCTGGAAGCAACCTTGACCATGAAATACTGGATACGCACTTGATGTGCGTTTTAGAGGGATCTAAAGCACACACAGTTTTTAAAATCTGTACTGCATCCTTGTGGCCTTCTAACAAGAGGAGATGTGAAACTAACCGCTAGCTACCTTCCAGTATTTAACCTGCTCTGAAAATGAAGATTTCTTAGCAGGGTGATTCAAACCCTTTGCATCTTCTTCTCACGAGTTATATCAATGAAACTAAGCAGAGCACAGTGGGCTGCACTGCAACTTACTGCTAAAACGGTTTATGGTTACCTTTAAAAAGTATTTCACTATGAGATTTCTTATACACCACAGATACATTTCAAACCAACTATATTCAAAGGGATCATAGACACGGAATACCATACTTTTGTAATCCAACAGTGAAATTATTCCCTTTCCACATGTACTATCGTGATTGGAGCCTTAGCTGGAGGTTGAGATTTGATTTTTTTTCAGTCGCATGCAATGACATTGCTTGATATTTAGCTCCACCTACGGGCACCTCCACATACTTCTTTGAATTCACTGAAATTAAACCATTTAGTAATGCTTTAAGGCTCTAATCACGCAAGTCTCCCCTACCTTCCACCCCAAAAGAAAAAAGTAGAGGCACAATTCTGTTAAGATAACTTCACCAAAACCTATTTAAAAGTCAGGTTTTGAAAGATGCATTAGAGAAAAAGCTGAAAAGATCTTAAGAATTGGGGGACATAAGTTTATGACAGAAGGTAGAGGGAGAAGTAACAATGGGATTTTGGCAGAGATCTGGCAGTATAAACTTTCAGCCACTGAAATGCACTGGGACAGAGAGCTTGAAGTGGAGCTCCAGAACATGCCTAAATCCAGCAGCATCCCTGGACACTCCAAAGAACACACCACTTTCCCACAAAGGAAATTAAAACACCTTTGCAGAACCTTTGCCAAGCCTGTAACAAAGTTCTGAAGCCACAGGCACCAAGTGGTGTCTATCCTTGGATAAGAGAAAAAGGGATTTCAGAAAGAACATCTAGGAAATGCTTGTACATGTCAGAGATGGTCAGTCTTTTAGAAATATGGAGTAACATCTTGTGGAAGAAGGGCAAGGGTGGGAGCAGGAAGCAACATTAGGACAAACTGGAGTTTCTTGAGCTGCTATTTGAGAGGCAGAAAGTCCGAAACAGAATGGGTGCCTGAAGTGACAAACTGCCACTTGGAACCTCTGCCTCTTCCTTCACCTCGTTTGATCTTTCTTTGATACTTAACTTAAACTTTCGTTTGATACTTAAACTCACCTCACATAATTTTATTTCTTTTCATACCTCAGACGGAATGTATCACAGTAATAGAAAAACAAAACAATTGCCAATGACTCAAAAAAAAAAAAGGCCAAAAGCACATGATTACAGAGATGCTATAATGTTAGATACCTACAGACCAGGTAACTGACAAAAAAGTTTCAAGTGTGACAGTCACTACTTTATCAATGGAAATTTTGTCAGAGAAGCTAAATCCACTCCTGCCAGATCCATCTTGTCAGCTATTCATCAGTCCAGCCACCTTCGAGGTCTTGTTTTATTCACTGTAATGTCCACTATCTTGGAGGCTGTCTTACACTTGTTATGATTGGTTCTTTTGTTGTCTTCTTTTTAGACATCCAAATAGGAATTATGAAAAGCATAAAGCCAGTATAATCCTCTGCAAAATGTTTCTAAAGTGTGCTTTTATCCTGGCTTGCCCAACAAAGATGGTAGAAGCAGCACAACAACTGAACCCAAGACCTAGTAAGTGAATTTCTGAGCTTAGTCTATGCCTGGAGTAAAGGTCTGTCCCCCTGTTACCATTTCATATGCTGGGAACTGGGGGAGGGCTCAGGGACATACCAGAACAAGCAAGCGAGCAGGTTTTATAAACACAAATCACAATTTCAAGTAAAAGAACTTGTCTTCCCCAAGACATTCTTTCTAGTGTGACAAAACAAAACTTGACTAGGCAGGTGATTATGCCTAGGGCAAAATCCGTGCTGTAACTGTTAAAACAGTATGAGGGAGTTGCTGGAGCTCATTCCTTCCCCACCCTTGACAAGTCTGGACAAGAACAAGTCACACACTTGTCCAATATTTCAAATATTAAAGTTATACACTTGTTGCTGCTCTGAAAACCAGAACTCTAATTAGAAACAAACTTAAGTCTTACATGTTGTTGAATTCACCTTGGTAACAAGTAAGATCCTTAGTGTAGTAATGCACGTGCAAATGCATACCCCAAGGATAGGAGCGTACATCACCGAGCTGGCAACACGTATTACAAATGACAAATGCTGGGGATCGCTTCCAGAGTTATGGAGATTGTGCATGCTATCCTTATGCAGAGGGCAGGTAATAAAACGTGACCTATACTTCCAAAAAGAAGAAGAAATTAGGTCTTCTAAGCAAAGCAGGATGGAATTGCTATTTAGATGGAATTGCTATTTCACCTTCTATCTTCTGTTAGTTCACTTAAGAACCAAGTTATTTCTACTCTTTCCGGCAATTCCCTGGATGGGTCTGCTATTGACGAGCAGCAGCACTTTGCTACTTCAAACCACTTGTGCGTGTATGTAGAACAATCTCTTATACACATCAATACTTTCCAGTCATAGGTAGAGAAGACAAATGAGCATTAATTTCAGTAATTCCTTTTGCTGTGAAAGGATTTCGATTCATATGGAGAGTGACAACTTCAGTGCATCTTCGCATGATGTGTTTTGCTATGGTTCCTAGCTAAAGCCATTTAAATGTGGATGTATTTTTCATATTCCTAAAGCTTTAAAAATAGTTATTCATGTTGTAGAAGAAAACTGGTAAGGATATTATGAACACACAGGGATTATTACAGAACTGTAAGCTGTGGATACCTTTATTAGGAAGCACGTCAACTTCAGGCACAGAAGAATCAGTTTTTAACTGGAATATTCTGGATTGTATTTTATTCATTAGTAGATTCTCATACTTTGAGATCATTAAAGTCTCTTAAGCAGAAAGCTGGGAAGCTTTTCTTTGATTAAATTAATCTGTTTGGTAAGGATGTGGCTTGGGACAATATTCTTACATTTTTCAAATCGGAAGTGTTTGAAAGCTTAAAGTTCAGATTTTGGCGCAAAATCTTCAACTAGTTTCATGCACAAATACCACAACATCTACAAGAAGACAACAAAATATTTTAATTTAATTTAAATATGCCCCATACTATACAACTGTAAAAAATACCAACTAAGCATTCATTTGAACATCCAAAAAAAAAAAAAAAGAACAAACAACCCAGAAAAAGCAAGCAGAACACTGTAGTAATGATAACAGAAGGTGGCACAAGCCAGGATATACAACCAGAAACACAGGCAAGTTACTGTCTCACAACCTTTGTTTACAATCACATCAGAAGGGGAAACATACTGACTGTAACCAGCCCCAGACCTCCATGATTTCTAGTACCCACCTTATTAGACAGATGTCAGTGACTAAAATGACAAAACCATACTGGTATCTAATATTCCGATCTTTTTAATTGAAAGGTAGCGCTGCTTGCTTAGGATTGCTAGGAGACAGAACAGCAACTACCTGGGTTTCTAATGCAAAATTAATGCTTTGATTGGTAATCATGGAAAGAAGCGAAAAGGGCAAAACAGGTCCGACAAGTTTTAACTGAATGAAGTTAAATACCAAGTCCAGCAATAATTTGAGAAACATGGAAAAAAAACCATCTTAGAAAGGCTTAAAGGTAGTTGTGGCAAACCTACAAAGTTTCTCTCCATTTAGTTTACTCATTTCATGTGCTAATAAGCAGTACGTGTACCCAGGTGACTGATCACCTCAGTAACTCAAAATAACCTTACGGACCCCCATGCCCATAAACCACAGCTCCAGCCACACGTGGCATTAGCTGCTTTTAACGCTGTTAACATGGGAGATGGTGCCACTTGAGTTAGGTCCAATTCAGACACCGAGTACCAGTGTTTGTTTCAGTTTACAGGGCTTATCCATCAAAGTGATCATAACTGCAACTATTACTAAAGTTCAATACGTTCCTGCTCTCTACAGTGACAGGATCTCAACTTCTATTTTGCTTAGTATAATGACAGGCCATCAAGAACACTGTGCTTTACCCTGCACCATAGCTTGGAATGGCTTCGTTATACCCCTTATATCTTAAAATATGTATTATTTATTTAAAAAAACAACGTGTGAACCTGTCAATGTTTGCTTCAAATGGCACAGAATGGATTTCTTTATATTCACTCCAGCTACAAAACTGATTCTCAGACCAACTGTAGCAAAAGCAAATCAACAGAGAATCATGCTTTGATTTCTTAAAACATGTTGAGAGTGATATTTTCCCACAGACATCAGTTACTATCTCTTTAAAAAAAATATGGAAACCTATTTCAAAGTGAGAATCTCCATTTTAAGAAACAGGTAATAAAATACACTTCTATCATCTTTCTTCCTCTAAACTTGTATGTCATGAGCTACTGTCTTTAAACACTAACATATAAAAACCCCTAAAGCTTCTCCCACATACACCCATTACCTAAGTATGCATCATTACTTGGCATTAAGCATTTCTAAATACCAGCTTATTTGGGAAGCAAAGCTAAGAAAGTTTATATTTATGGACATACAAAGCCAGTAGAAAAAGATAACAAATGTGCAGCTTGCAGAACAGTTCACATCAGGAATGAACGAGGAAAAGGCACTCCATCTCTCTTCGCTGTTCCACACACTATGTGCTGTTAAACCTTTGCTCAAAACAATGCTGATTCACATACTGAGTAGAGTTCATAACTCTCCGTTACCATTTTTTCACTGAAAAATTACATTGTTGTGAATATGCAACATTAGCTTTATTTATACATTTAAGAGTACTCTTTTTGCCAAATGAGAAAGTTAAAACTATCAAACAAATGTTATTGAAGATATAAATTATTTAAACTTAAATAATTTAAAATCAACTTAAACAGCTTTTGTATTGCACATTTTTCCATTACTTTGCCAGATAAAACCCTATATAGGCATTTAAAAGGTTAAAATTTTAAAAGCACAAGTTACGTAGCACCAAAATAAGGTGCTAAAGAAACTGTATACCTGCTGGAAAACGAGTGCCAATAAAAACAAATATAAATATATATGTATATACACATCTAGTAGTAAGACTGGGACGCTGAGATAATAAATACTCAAAACAATTTCCCAGATTTCCAGAAACATGTGAGAAACTATAGAAAATAATGCAAAGTTACTTTAGAAGACCAAGAATACACATGCACAAAATCTATTATAAGAAAAAGGTTTACAATTCCCGTACTTTAATCTTTAAAACCACCTCTGTTATCGCTATGTACTCCACACAATTACTAGCCTATTAGTTTGAGGATTTATGTGAGTCAGAACAAAGAAAGCTTCCCCAGTTGCTTTATAATGGAACAGCCTAGAGTACCCCCAAAAAAATAAACCTAGTTTGTCCTGTTATGTCTCAAAATGTTCTCTCTCTGCCTATCTTTTGCTCCCAGTGATCTGGGAATATGCTCATGCCATCCATCAACCTGCAGCATCAAAAATAAGGATGAAACTTCCTGTATTTTTTTCTGAGCAAACTTATGTTAGAATTTCTCCTACTGTAACTGCTGCTGTTGCCAACAAACCTGTGACTTGAGGTTTCCACAGTAAATGTTTCCCTTGCATATGTCTAGTTGTAACCCCTTGAAAAACAACAGCACTTCAACTTAAATGGGTAGGAGTATAATCTGGCCTTCTTGTCTGAATAATTTTCGGTTTCGGTTTCTTTGTTTCTTCTTCCACATCGTTTTCCTGGTCACTCTCACATACGTGGACGACAACACTAGGAGTAGTGTCAGTTGCAGCATGGAGCTCATACTTTTCTCCTGAAAGTTAAAATATTAGCCAAACTGGTTAAAAAGGATCCATTCTGTAGAAAGGTATGAAAAAATTTACTAAAAAAAAATTAATGAATAAAAATGTGTAAGTCATATACACAAAAGCCTGATGCTACAGCACATTAGCAGGTGCATTGCCAACAGTCACATTTACAATCCAGAAGTATTTAGGTTCTGTTTTCAAAGCAACACAGCTCAGCTGCTCTCTTGAGAGTAAGTTTACATAAATTTCCCTTGGCATCCAGGAAAGCGGTCTACATGAGCAGTCATAACTCTTCTTGGTGGGTTTTTCTTTTTAAAGCACACAAGATTATCTATCCACCATACCACATTCAGAAAGACTTTGTTTTTCTGAATGATGGCAAAACCACAAGATCTGTCTTCCCTCAAAAAGCTTTCAGCGTTAAGAAAGCTCGATGGCTGCAGTTCTTCCCACCCTGTGTAGAGGTGCTCTAACACTGTTAGGGCATTCTGTGGAGCAGCAGAGCTATACAGCTGGCTTCATGCACATACAATGTGAAACACTCCGATATAATACAGCCACTGTGTAGAAGTGCTATGATATGAATTTTATTGACTGATCTAAAATCTTTTTTTCCCCCATAATATAAAGAATTCCTTTTAAGTCTAACCAGATGTTAAATAATTTTAACCTTACATTAGATTTAGTCTAAATAGAAGGAAGAAATATTTTACAGCACGGGTAGTGAAACAGTAGAACAGGTTATGCATAAAGGTGGTAGAAGCACCATTCCTGAAAACATTCAAGGTCAGGTTGGATGGCGCTCTGAGCAACATGATCTAGTTGACAATGTCCCTGCTCACTGAAGGGAGGTTGGACTAGGTGACATTTAAAGGTCCCTTCCAATCCAAAGCATTCTTTGATCCTTTGATAAGAGAAAACTATTTCTTTTCACTGCTTCCCTGATCAGCTCCCCTTAAATTTCTTGTGTTACTTTATACTCATTGCCTCTCAGTGGAGAGCACAGTCTCCATTAAGACCACTACAGTGATCCGCACGTCAGCTGTTCAAAAGCGCTAACAGCAGTGGTAAGGTGCATATCTTAGTGTGCCAAGGCTCTGAAGTGTTCTCTGCTCTGTTTCCCGAGAACTCTATGAAGAGGAACTGGCACAAAGAGTAGTTCCATAGAGGAAAAGGCTTTTGCCTCCAGTGCTTCAGAAACACACAAGCCATTGTGTTAGAGTAACCTCTGCGTGCTCCTTGGTACCACGTCATTAATGATGTTCAAATGAACATCACGACCAAGAGGCAGAGCTTTATAGGGCCCATACAAAAAAATCTCATGGGAGAAGGAATCACAGATATGCCAGTGAGCTTACCGCAGGGCAACTCAATAACAGAACTTTCAGGGAAAAAAGAATCAACTTTTACTGCTTAGCAAGCCTTTAATTATTTATTTTAAGACCTACAGGTTTCTTTTTAGTATTGCTAAACTTAAAAAGCAAGCTTGTAGTAAAGAAAGCAGCACCCATGGAGCAAGCTCTGAATTTAAAAAAAAAAAAACAGTAAGCTGTAATATTATTTATTCAGTCCATGAGTTTCACCAAAGACAACTTTTATTCTGACAAGCATAGTCTTACGGGACTTCTGTTTCAAAACCTGATTTCGGGAAAATAAAATCTTTGATAAAAACATTAAGTACGTCAGCAGTATTCTTGATGGATGGTTTTACAGACCTACATGCAGATTCATCTGCTTCGTCTGAAACAGGATTTTCCCATCCCTTCAAGAGGTACATAAGTAAACAATTGTGTCTTCATTTTTAGGAAGCTGTTTCTTGAAAATTCTGACGAACAAGCAAACATATTTTTGAAGCAACGTTCACGCTTTCTACAAATCACAAAATAGATCATGTTGCGGAGGTCTGGGCCCTCCAAGTGATCCTGTAAATTACTATGTATGTAAGAAACTACCATTTACTAATAGTACTTCTGATACTACAGATTTAATTGGCAGTAATTAATTTCAAAAGTTCTAGAAATACAGAAAGTTTAAAAGGTGTTCTATTCAACCAAAATTTTAGTGTTTCTATTCCTTCTTACCTGGTCCTAACTTGGAGATAGCATATAAAAGGTCATAGTTAATGACTGGAGTAGCATCTTCTACTTGCTTCCAATCAACAGGCGGAGAAGCAGGAGGTGAAATCAAAAACTGTTTGTCTGGGTTTGGTGGTGCCAAATGTGAGCTTCCAATGTGCAAAGTCTGAAAAAAGCACAAAAGCCAGAGCTCTTTCACTATTATCAAGGAATCCATCATTCACGAGGAATCTAAAGGTTTGGATAGATGTTATGCTGTAACAGGCACTCAAGGTGGCAGCATGTAACTATACTATCGAAGAAAGCTATATGAAAGACCCAGTGTACAAAATACAGACAAGCCACCACATCCATAAACTCTGATGAAACATGCAATGAATGGTGCACATCCACATCTCCTCATTATGGAGTTTTACAAGGATTTCACCAGAAAATATCTGTCCTTAAAAATACTACAGTAGAAGGAAGCTGGATATGGGCTTTAAGGCCTAATGACAAATGGTGTTGAAACTCATTACCACAAGTGAGAGTGGTGAGAATTCTAGAAGGTATATAAATAAACTTGCTCCTTCAGGACTGTCCCTAGGGACATCTGAAACAGACACACATAGATTAATTTTCCCATTAAATTTATGGAGGATAATACACAGCAGCCACCAAAAAGCACCCAGATTATCAGAACCTGAGAGTTCCACATCTCTATTAGCAGATGCTGGCCAGCTACAGAGCTGCACTGATGGTGATCTCCAAGTACAAATGTTTGCTACACAAAAGATTCGCTGTAGTGAGAACAGAGTCAACAGGTCGGTCAAGTCCTGAAGGCTCTGCGCCTTGGAGTTCCTCAGATACTACTTGAGCGCATCTGGGTGCATGTGTGTACTGTTGGCACAGCACACCTGGCTTCCCCCACCCATTAAACTCTATCTTTGACTGTGCTGATTACTATCATCTACTCCCTTTCCCCAAGGTTATCAAAACAATACAGAGGGAAACAAACGCAAAATACCCAATGGCCTCCAGATACTTGCAGCTTTGGAACAACCTGCGATTCTCTAATCAAACTGCAAAAATTAACAGCATTCATGAGCACGACTGAAGACCTCTGGAAGCTTATCACAAACAAGTTATGCTTTAGTTCCTTGTAAGGATAATCACAAAAACACTTACCTGAGCAAAATAGAGTTTTATTTCCTTTCCAAGGAACTCTGTCTTGTGCAACTGGATTCTAGCATCTGCTGCAGATAAAGGGTTACTGAAATTTATTCGTACTCTTTTGAAGCTCTTAAAATACTGAAAGGTGATATCTCTGTCGTATGTTCTAAACAGCGATTCAAATTTGGCCTGAAAAGAAAGGACCAGAGAAGAAAGTGAATATACAATGCTCTACCTTTTCTCTAAAGAAATATTGAAATAAATTGCAGTTACTAGTAGGGGCGTACTGCAACTCTTGAATATTGATTTACAACAGCTTAGATTTAGTTTTCTTCTCCTTCTTTTTATAAATAATTTTTCTAATCTATCACCTGTTTTCTCCACAGCAGCCTTTCTCTCCCTTATTAAAAAAAATGTACTATCATTAGTAAGTGTTGGACATGATACTCTGATTTAGTGACATAACAGAAATAGTAGTATTGGTAAGATACTGAAAAGAAATGCTTGTCCTGTAAAACTAATATCCAAAGGCCTTGAAAAAAGGTCTGCCAAGCATGCCCTTGTCTAAGCGAGCAGTTTTCAAGGAAACCAACGCACCAGTTTTATTAGAGAAAGATGAAAAAAGTGTATTTGCAAGCTAAATGTAATTTTCTTCAGTGACTCAGCATCCATAATAAAGCTCACAAATGTCTCCTGTTTTAATAGCTGCTACTTTGATTTAGGAAAAGAACATATTAATATTGACCTCTAGTTTAATAGCCTCTTCTATTTCTGGAACTGAATTCCAAAAAGGCTCCCACTATCTTTCCTAAAAAGTCTTAAATACTAACCATACATCTCCCGAAGGGCCTTTGAACGCTTTGTTTTGACTGTGTGGTAAGAGTAGGAACTGGACCAAAACCTCATACCTTCACAGGTCTGTAACTGAGTTACTCTGCTGTCCTATCCGCGTGAAAACACTGAAGCATCTTTACCAACAGCTGGCTACCTCCATTTTGCACTTTGGGATCGTGCTCCTAGGGCATCTACGCCAACCTGACTTGGCTATTTTTCATATCACTTATATGAAGAATGCTTCCACTCTTATTTCAAGACGCCAGCCCAAGGAGAAAGAAGCAGGAGGTTCTGAAGCTTGCAAAGAGTTTCAGGCTCACACTCAGAACACAGTAACCGGTCACAAGCCTTATTTCAGTGATGGCGATAGATAAAGCATTCAGATTTCATTTATTTTCATAAAAGCTTACTAGAAGTTCAATACAAAGCCAAAATAAACAAGTATGTAAAATCACATTGCCCTTTTTTTTTTTTTACATTTTGAATTAGTAGAAGAAAGCTATGAAGATTACATAAGGCAGCAGCAACTACTTCATCCTTCCAGAAAAGCTCTGCTTCACAAACTCGCCACAGCGGTATACAGAACCACTATATTTCAAAGGTATTTTAAAATCAGAGCTGTCCTGCTTCTTTCAGAGCCACACTCAGGCTCCTTCAAAGAAACAAGACCATGACCCTCTGCACACAAAGCCTGCACTTGTTAGCCTCCTGTACTCCAGAGAGAGCTGCACGCAACCATGAAAAGCCAAACCCACACTAAATTGCATTTCCAAGTTTACAGTCAACATTTAAACTCAGAGTACCTGCAAGATTTGTGCAATATATATAGCTTTTAAAATGTGTGTGATTATAAAGGTCATAAACGTCATGCGAGCAATGCAACACTAAACAAAATGTTATTTTTGTCCTTAAGGTGTCTTAACAGACAACAATTCACTGTATTAGGACTGGATTACTTACATTACATTAATCCTAATCAGTTAAATATGAATCCGAGAGGACTTCTATAGTTTTAACATTAAGCTCTTAACTACAGTGCCAGCGGAAAAAAATCCCATAAGTATGAAGTGTACTAAAAATTACGTGGATCTTACTACCAAAAGTATAACCTAAACATTTGCTGAAAATGCATATGGCAAGTGAAGAATGCACTATACAGACAGTCAAGGAAGCCCGGAGGTAAACTTCTGATCATTGTCAAAAACACAGAGCTTAATATCTAATTATTTCCAGAGTTAGTCATTCCTATCAGAGCATACTTATCCAGACTTCTAAGACCCAAGACCATCAAGCTGAAATTTTCTTACAAGTCAAAAAGCTATCAAGGCACATGTATTTTAAACAATCTGAAACAGCACCTACATACTTCAATATTCCAGTATTTCCACAGAAATAGAACACAAAAGATAAGGCATACCCGCGTTTCTGCTTGATTGAAGACATCGCTATCTGCCACACAGGCAATCAGAGAACTAAAACTGTAGTTAAAATTTCTAAAATGCATTTTGTGCTTTGCCGAAGCGATACTTGCTGTTCGGGAGAAACCAATGACTTTTAAGGAAGCCGTTGGTCCTGCAGGCAGCGTTTATAAGGGCAACAAGTCCGGCCCCTCAAATAAAAAAAAAAAAAAAAAAAAAACAAAAGGAAAAAAGGTTTCATAGGTTTTAAAAGGGCAAAAAGTCCGGCCCCCCAAAAAAAAAAAAAAAAAAAAAAAACACAGAGAAGAAAGGTTTCAGAGCATCCTGTATGTGACAGCGAATTCCTGAACAAAGTCCTGCATGCTTTGAGGCAGTCAGGAACAAAATGTAAGCTGCGACTGGAAAGAGGTGACGTCAGCACATTAGTCAGCTTCCCTATGCTAATTACCAGCGCTCGGGAGGATGGAAAAAACAGCTGAGGTTTGCACAGCAGCTGCTTTATCAAGCCTCTTGCAGCATAGTTTCCACTGGTAGTAATTCCATTCAGCGCTCAGACAACGTGCTCTTCACTGGAATGGGACAACCCATCTTAAGATGGAAAATGTTACTGCTAAAGGACCAAAGTCTAGAGTAATAGGCTGTAATTAGCCAGGAGGAAAATTTCAAGACTTCGGAACAGAAAACAAATCCCTCAGGTCAATAGCTTTTGGTAACTTTGTGGAAAAAACACACGGACTGAAGTTTAGAGATTAGGAGGAACTGAGGAATACTTTTTCCCCCCATTACAGTGAGAATTCATTTTGAAGCTCTCTTCAAAGAACAATATGGACTAATTTCCATTCTCTCTTTATTAAAAATTCATTCCAAGCCTCAAACTGTTGAGGTTTTTTTTTTTGTTGTTGTTTTGGGATGGTTGGGGGTTGGTTGGTTTCTTCTTTGTTTTGCTTTGGTGGATTTGTTGGGGGTTTTTTGGTTTGGTTTTTTTTTTTTTGTTTTCCTTCTTACAGGAACTTCATCAGAAATCTGCTGGCAGGGCTTTAAGAGACAACCTGAATTACCAACAGCAGTAATGAGGTATGAAACCTACATTTCTGCTATGTTCTGCTTTATTTGTATCCCAGTTTCAGAACATTTCCCAAAAAATAGCACAGGAGACAGATTTTTGGGCAGGTAGGTTTGTTTCTTTTGGGGGGGGGGGGTGTTGAGGGAGGGTATTTTTTGTTTTACTTTTGTGGACTTTATTTTGGGGTCTTGCTGTTTCGTTTTTTAAATCAAGAAAAGAACCGTTAAAAAATCATTAACATTTAAAGTAATTCAATAAGTTTAAGCTGAAGCTATCTGGAACTCTCCTACGCAGCTTCAGATCAAAATTTATAAGGCAGTGCATTTCGTTATTTTTACTACAACACAGGGCTGACAGAAGCATCAAGTTTTATGAAATAGACAGTCATAAGTTTAAAACCTTATTTCATAAATAATCACGTGAAACGATTCACATGAACAGCCTTCTCTTATTTCCATGTGCTCTACTTAATTCCTTAAAGTTAAGGACGCTTATTGTGCCACAGGCTAAAATCCCCATTTAGCAGTCAAACTCTCTGCTACTGTAAAGTTACCTTAGCATAAAAGTTACCTTAGCGTGAAAGACTACTCTGACCAACTTCTTAGCCCCTTTTCTTAGAAGCCCTCTCAAAAAATAAGCTCAGCTCAGGAAAAGAGAAGGTACTCTGAAGGACAAGTCAACAACTGGTATAGCAGTCGATGAGATTAATCTCAACTATGAAAGGAAGTAGAAGTTAACAAGCTTCCAGTGCTCCGGGTGCACCTAACATACTGGGTGCCTGAAGGACAGAAAGATAGGAGGAAACACCAGCTCCTTCCCTTTCCCTGAGCTCCCAAGAAGATGGATCCAGTGGTTATCCAGCCACTGAACACTGATGAGACCTGGACTGGGCACGCAATAAGAGGTCTGAGTTCTCAAGCTCATGACCTGCACCCAGAAACACAGATACTTAAGAGTAGGATTCATCAACAGACATCATGCCAAGCAGTGAACCACCTGAGCTCAAACAGAACATCATGTTGAGTATGTCTTGAATCCTGCCTTCACCCTGGAATTAGGTTGTCAAGTGTCTTGAAGACTTTCGGAAGTGGAAGGACCAAGTATGACTCCATAGACCAGAGGTCGGGATGCTCACTCACACGGAAAATATGGCCATGAATCACTTGAGCATAAAAGAGGTTTTCCACATCCCAGGTGAATGCTATAGCTATTGATAAGAAAGTAAAGAAGGTCCTCCCTTTAAGCTGCTATTGAGTCAGAGTCATTTGGCATACTCTGAGGCTACTGAGGTGATGGCAGCATCTCTGTGGGTGACAGGTGGAAAGAATATTTCTTCTGTAGAGCCTCACAGGGGCTACACAGGAGCCAGTTTGAGCTGCTCAACCAAACGAAGCCTTTGGCAACCCAGCTGCAGACCTTTATATAGCTAAGTGTGTCAAAGCTTCCTAGCAGTCCAGTAATTGTAAAAGTCTTCAAAAGCTCTATTTTGGACTTCTTAAAGTAGTACAGGTAGATCCTAGGCACTTGCATCCTTATTTTTATGCCCAGATCCCATAAGAGTAAGACATTAGGAGTATCTCTGACTGGTATCCTCAAAACCACCTACATCTTACTGAGACCCAAGGAAAATGACTTTACAAGTCTTTCTACAGCCATCTTTCAAATATAACTGTAGTCTAAAACAGGACTATAGCCTGCAGTGTTACTGTAATAGCTCTAAACAAATCCACTATGTTTGAGAGTATTTAACACCTCACAAAAAGATTTTCTTTTTAACATTGTGTTGTCCAGGTTTAAAATAAACATTGAGCGTATTACTGATACACACTAGGTTTTTACTTTGTTTAAAAAGACAAAGAAACAAAACCAGGCCTAGTCTGTTCCATTTCATAATTAATCGCTATTTTTTGGAAAGGTAGTGTCACTAGTCACTATGAAATAGGCAATTCAGGGAAAAAAAAGTAGCATATTAACACTCCATTCACAACACACAATACATGAAGAACTAGTATTTCGGGGTGGGGGGGTGAAAAGCAAGAAGATCACTTTGAAGTGGTCTAATACCCTTCCTGCTATGTTTGATTAGAACAAAAAACAAAAGCCCTGGAGTCTACAATACCTCAATTAGTTGAATAATAAAAAAACCTACCCTGAATTATTAAAAAAGAAACAGACAGACTTACTTTCTCAAAAGAAAATATAATTCTAGCCCTGCTTCATTTAATGAAGTGTTATTTAAGGCAACATCATTATGTTGGGAGCCCTAAGATGTCCTGTAGAAACCAAGAGACGAAGTTACAAAACCACCATTACAAAATCTGGACAATGTTGCAATGTTTGTTCCGTGGTGTTCAGGTCCTGTAACTTAACCACATGCTAATGAACTGTCTGGAACCACACCACAGCAAGACTATCATAATTTCTGGATTTGATGTTCTGATACTATCAGAGTGCAGTTTTTGTTCTCCCTTGTCTCCAGAGAGTTTGCTGCTTTTTGTCTTCTCTTTGAGACTTCCTAGTGACCTACAGAAAGAGAAAGAGGGCATATCTGCTTAAAGATATGTGCTATCATTCAGGTAACAAATAATGTCTGATCCTAAAGAACACAAACTTCAACAGTGTAATGGGATGCTACTGTGCAATGGGCAACAAGAATCAGGGAAACCAAAACAGGTAAGAATAGTATGACATGACAACACAATCAGCCCTGCTTTCTCACGTTTGGCCTCTCCCTTGTAAGGTTTAGCTTCTGGGGCTCAAGTTTTAAAAGTTAGAGTTCTAAAAACTGCAGACAAGATGCTCAGTGAAGACCTGAAGTACTCCCATAAGAGCAATAGCATCTGATGGACCCTCCACTAACAGCACTTCCCAGGCAGAGAAATTTAACAGACCATTTTTTGATTGCTTTTGAGGGTGAAAGTAGAAACAAAGAGTCAAATGAGCATATGGAATTGTGGGAACATAAAAATAATTGAATGCCATAAGTAGTTCTATAGTTTAATCTCCACACGTAGTAAAAGTGGCAAGGCACAGAAGAGAAGGAAATGAGACCACAGAAGTATAAAAAAAGGCAAGTCACAAAAAAGACTCTTCATTGCTGATAATGACATTAGCAAAGCTAACAATATGAGAAAGAAAATTAACATGAAAATAAATGTGCTGGTAATTCTGTAAGCTAATAAAATGACTACCTACAAGCTATAAAACAGAATAACACAGGCCATTCTTTTCTCTCATCCCCAGCAGAGTTTTACAATTGCCCTTGGAGGGTGCTCTTTAAGTAATCCTTGTACTCCCACTACATATACTTGCTGATCTTTAGCTATCAACATACAGTTTCTATTCCTGTCTTCATGTTAATTATCTTGCCTTAGCCCTTACAACGGGGAGAAACATCTTGAAGTTATCTGGAATGAACAATCATACTTACTGGTTTCATTTTCCTAGTGGTTGGGAAAGGAGAGGGAGGGGCAGACAGTGCAGTATGAACAGCTTCCAGAGCTACCCATGCATGTCTAGGGTCAGTAAACTCTGCTCTGTGTGCACTAGCACACACCTGAATTCAGGTGACCTCCTAACCTGCACTGTTGTATCAGTGCAGGAACAGTGGCGCATTATCTCCATCGGACAGGCACGCTGAAGGAGAAAATGGGAAAAGCTAATAAATACTCCTTTCTTGAACTCACCACTCGCCTAGAGCATGGCTTGAGCATGCATTCAGGTAAAAACAAAAACTCCCCAGAACTCAGACCCACTGAAAAAGTTAGTTTAACATATGAATGGCTAATGAGCACATGTCCTTGAGGGTTTATTTTTCTCTACTGCCTTTAAGGGTGCTCTGCAAACTAACACTGCCATCAGGAAACAGCAGCATTCTCCACTATCAGAAAACCTTCTTTTCCCTGCCCTTGAGAGTCAAGAAGTGGGTTGGTTTTATGTGAAGGTTTGTGAGGGGAGTTCGTTTTGCTTTGAACCGTTTTTGATGAGAGAAGTCACATCAGTGTTGGCTGGCTTAACCAAAGAGCCAGGAGTGAGGGCAGGGAGTTAAGTCACTTGCCTTAAAATGTGTGCACAGTTCTTAATCTCGTTTTACTAGCCAAAAAATCAATCAACACCCCACCACCACTACCAAAAAAATTCCCCCCAAAACAAAGATGACTGAAAGGAAAACGGGACGTGATTTCATTTGGCAAGTACGACAGGATTTTTTATGAAGTAAAATTAACTGGAAGACCAATCATACTTGAGTATAATTTTCTCCTCAAAATCCTTACAATAGCCTGAGCATTAGGAGACTGCAACCTTGATGTCTAATCCAGAACACCGGAATGGCTATACACCTACTCAGCCCTTAACTTAGCCGTACATATTTCTCCCAAGCCAGGAAAACTCAGATCAGAAACACAGGAAGAAGAGAGTTAGAGTCATACAACTGAAAATGCTAATGGACAGTTTCTTCTGATCTGTGGCTATGAAAAACCTTAAGTTTTTCAATGTTGCTTACTCACTGATTTTATATTCTGTGCATTCATCAGATCACCAGAAAGCTATTACATGCAAAAAGAAGTTTATACACCAAATTAATACCTCAGCAGAGAAATAATCTGCAAAACATCTTTATACCAAGTAAAAAAAAGTCTTCACTATTACGGAATAAACTGCACAAACAATATCTGCAAATTTACAATAAAGAAATCACAGAGCACAGCAATACAAGTACACAGACTGGTTTTCCAAATTACACAGAGCTACGTGCAGTGTATTAAGTCAAGGTTACACCCACACAATGACAAAATGGAAAAAGGAGCACGAAACATGGAGTAAAGACCGTCATCATCAGCTCCTCTCATTAACTTTGTTTATAATGTGGAACAGCAAACACATGACCATTCACTATTTCATGTGCTTACAAGTATTTTAATCACTGAATTAAAATTTCCAGTCATAGAAATAGAGACAGTTTTAACAAAATTTAAGCATCTGCTTCCATATAATAGGGTACACAAAAGAAAAGCCTGCCTACTATATAAAGTCATGTCAAGTACTGTACAGGAGTGCCATTTGAAAGAAGTATTCAAAGGATATAAAACTCTGAACTATTAGACAGTATTTTCATATCTAAGAAGCAACTTTACAGAAATAAATCTTGAACACCTGACAGCAATATTTATCAGAGTACTAGTTCCGCACAATTACCTCTAGCACACTTTGTATGTCAGCGTAGTTAATTATTGCAGATAGACATGGGTAGACTCAGCTGACTCGTGCATCTGGGGTGTGGTGCCACCTCCATTTTAGACTTTTAGCTATTCCAGGAAAACCTTTTCCTCTTCCAGAGAACATGGCAGAGGAATGAGTGACCATTTTCTAAGATGTTAGACAAAACATGTAAAAACAAGAAGAAAAGCTATGAAGAGTCTGCACCTTTACTAAGATGGCACACATGCCTAAGACACAAGACCCAAATACCTTTATATACCTAAAATCAGAGAAGGATAAATGCCAATCAAAGCAAGTTTGTTTGTTTGTTTAAAAAAAAGCCCTCTACCTATTTCTCCAGTATTTATTTTCTGTTTAAATTCATTAACTGATTCACTTTAATTACAAAATTATTTACAGGTAATATATATTTACAGTAGAAAGAGCATATCACAAAACACCAAGTCTTTTTGTAGTAACTGGGTAGGGGGAGCAAAAAAGGGAAGGAGAAAGTTCTTGCAAGGTCAATCATAAACATTTCCCTCACCTCCACTAAAAAGAAAGAATTTGGTATCAAATAATAAAAACAACCTTCAAGAAGATACAAGACTTCTTAAAAGTGTATGAGAATACATGAAAAAGATTGTCCACCAATATTATAGTTCTGTGCATTACATGTTGGGGGTGAAGTGGGGGGTTGGTGCAAGAAAAAAAAAAAAACAAAACACAAAATAAAAAGCCAAAGATCAAGATGATAATCTTTAACTAAGACAAATGTAAACAAGATAATTCTCACAGCCGGATGCAGTTGCAGTGTTGATTACTTATTTCTAGTTAAGGCGGAAAGGGGAAAGAAAAGGCAATGGGACAATAGCACCGTCTATAACTCATCACGGAAGTGGTCCACATCGCACACTAGAAAAAGCTAACTATGGAAAGGGAAGGGCAGGAAATCCTTACACGACTCCTCTCTCCTAACTTAAACTTGTGGAAGGCTTCTATAAATATAGATATCTATATAAATCCTTTCCTCAGAGTGGAGATTAAAAAAAATGGGAAAGAGAAGAAAATTCTCCAAAGATCATCTATATTTATTACGAACTAAAAAAGAACAAGGGCTTTGAAACCAAAATGTGTTAATAGGTCATTTTTGCATACTATAGAAAAAGCATGCGTACGCTATTTACAGAATAATTGAAGGAAGTTATTTGTTAAAAAAGTGTTCCCATACCCCCCAAGATAAAGCATTCTCATAAGCACTGTGTAACTAAGAAATAAAGGAAGTATGTGGTATTCCTCCTACCGCTATAACTAGGAAAAATCATCAGCAGTCTGATCTTTTTAAGGTTATTTATCTGAACGCCAGTGTGGGAAAAAAAATCTAGACAATTAAATAATTAACAGCCAGGTGGATTTGCAAGATGAAACAGTCTGAGAAAGAAGGGACATGCTATACGCATCAGCTATTAAAACAAACAGCCCTTCAGATAATTGTTTCTTGAGTGAGGGGGCACCTTCTTTGTAAAGACAGAACAGCTGTAAAGTTATTTATAAGTTAGATTCAGCAGAGGGAGAGGTCCACGGGATAGGGCACATGCTTAGAGTTGGATTCATGCATTCTTTAAGCACGTCATACGTATTCTGACACTTTCCACAGCTGGAGCATTGCACTCTGACGCTGCCTCTGCATACTGCCCATGCATTAGGGTGAGTTAAGGGGCATGAGCGAATGTTGGTGCTGGGCTTGTATGCTGGTATCTAAAAGATACCGTGTTCGAAGACTGAACAGGGATCAAATTTCAGAGAAATGGCCCTTTACTGTTAACCTACATACATTTAAATGTTGACAGTGACGTGAGTAGAACTCTCTTCAGCAGCTGAAATAAGAAGTGATGAGGAACGGAAGATCTTGCATAGAGACAATCATGTCGTGACAGCTTATGAGAAAGGATGTACAGTAAAAGACACTCTACCAAGTCTCTACCAAGAAACCATGCTCAAATATCTCTCATGGTAAGAGGGGAAAAAGACCACAGTAAGTGATCCAGCAGTGCATCACAATCCAGTCCCACAACTGAAAAGCAGTTTATTCAAACCCTGTCAAATTGAAGCCAGCGTGATCAAAGCTCCCCAATATCCAGACGTTCCAGGAGCAAGCACACACTTTCAAAATGCCTGCTTTCCAACTTGGAGCTAGAAGCAGCATCCACAACACAAATGAAAAACGCTAACCCAACAGTGAACCTAAACTTGGTTTATGATTTAAAAAACCCAAGCCAGTAACTGTGATCAGTTTTGACATATACACAAGTAAGTACAGTGATAAAAGACACTATATATTTTAGAAAACTAGAGCTTTTAGAAACTAAATTTTGAGATGATTGGGCAGGGTTATGACCAGATTCAAATATTAAAAACTATGTCTTCTAATTATATGTATTTTATGTTAGTTACAGCAAAAGCTTGATGTTAGCATCTTAGTCTTTTAAATACTGTTTGAGAAAAAAAAAATTGTCCAGCTCTGGCATTATAAAACACACACTGATCATCATGGCAGGATTAAAAGGCCATTTTTGGTTCAAAATGCATTGAAACTTTTCAGAAAAGGCGCCCAAAAGTCAAGGTATTTTTATCTGACTTCTTGCATTCTAGATAATGAAGGAGAGAATGATAAAAGGTCAGTACAAAGGAGAAAAAGCAGAAGGAATGAATCTGTGTCAGCTTGTCTTTATTCCCTACTCAACATCTAAATCAAGAGTTACCATTATAAAGCATGAATCATTGCATATTAAAGCTTCAGATAAACAAGTTCAAGAAGCCTGACTACTTTTTCTTTGAGCAACCAGGGTTTTGGTATCTATCTGCTCTGAAACAGAGTGTGAAACACTCTACTTAAACCAGATAGTTCCCTAATAGTTTCCAGAGCTATGAACGAGGATCTTTGATAGCTATTTTGGATCAACTGGTTAGACAAGGATTTCCGAAGTTCTTTAATACAAGAAAACTCTGAATCCAGCTGTCATTTGTACTGATTATTTTGAAGGCTGTTAGGAGCACACCACCAACCTGTGCTTTGGTATGACTTGCACTGTTACCTTTACTCCTTGATTCCACAGAGTGCATTGCAGTATGACATGTCTGTAACACGTTAAGCAAAAATTTCAGAACAAGTGACACTTGACAGTGGACACCAAAACCCAGTCATTCCTATCTGATTGTACTCAAACAGAACCAGAGCTTTTGAGCTGTAATGTATCTTCTATGATCACATTTGGGAAATCAAATCAGTTCTCCATAGCTAAACAAAACAGTAGTAAGTAGAGAAGGACACAGCAGTATTCATCCCTCAGTCCTCCTGTATTTTCCTATGGGAAGGTCTTGAAATTCTGCCATCTGGAGTTTTTCCAGAACAATTGCACACTCCTCAAGGCTAATGAAAGTAAAAAAGAGAGCTTGGGCCATCACTGCAATAAACACGTTATTTACTCCCCCAACACAACAGCAAGGTGATTGCTACCTTTATTCAAACCAGTGGTCTTGGTAGTCTCTCCTCCCAGAAGCTGTTTCTCAACATTACTCTGGCAGAGGTTTGAAAATCTGGGTATAGCCTTACACCCAAAGATAATACACCGGTGTCATTCTGTGGACCTCTCCCCCTCACAGACGGAGCACAGCTGATTCAAAATCTTCAAGAGCTATTATTACTCTTTGATGACATTTGCTGAAGTAGCATACTGGCCTGCCTACAGTCCACTTACTTTACAGCAACTTCGGAATGCTTTCTCTAGAATAAAAAAAAAAAAAAAAAAAGGGGAAAAGGGCTTGGAAAAGTAAAAGGGTTTTTCGAATGCTTTCTCTAGAATAAAAAAAAAAAAAAAAAAAAGTGGAGAATGGCTTGGAACAGTCAATGAGTCTTTCCTCATGGGATCTCAAAAGCCTGAGACAATTTTTTTTACCATTTAATCAATAATTCTTGGAAGTTCCAACCTTATTTCTTCTTAAAAAATCGTCAGTTAAAAATTTCACTTAAGATGTGAATTACAACCCAGGCTTGCTCCAATGAATGTCAGTTAACCTACCGATTTTCTTGATCTTAATTTGACAGCTTTTCACATGACAAGGAAAAACAACTTCCAGAAGGTTACCTGCATCTACTGCTATTATTTCAAAAGGAGAATAAAGAACAAATCCTACTGAAATCAGTTCTTAAAGGAATAACAAACATTTATTTGAAGTCTGAAACTACAGATTGTACCCTGAAGCTCCACGTCTCTTCAGCAGAAAGCCGTAACGCCAAGGGATCCAGAGGTTTGACCACAGAAGCATGCATCACCTCTGGACGTCAGTGAGGTTTCTAAGAAGCCATTTCTATGCACTCAGAAGCTAGCCACAATTACTCTACTGAAGGATTAAAAAAAGATTGAAATAACCCGCTGATGAAATTTTTTTTAACACAGATTCCAAAAGCATTGCCAAGTAGCTCTTTTTACTGAATAGACTCTTATAAGACTTTTTTTTTTTAAATAGGAGCTTAAAATATATGAACTGTTGTCATGCTTGCATTATGTAGCCTACATATGTTCAAAGAGAATATAAAGAGCTGTGTTCTATCACAGAAAGGCTATTTACAGATTCAGTGTGTGACAGTTTTCCAGCCAACCATCTGAAAAATAAGTACCTACAGTGTTCTTATTCCTTCCTTGGAAAAATCCATGACTTTACACTTCCATTTCCAAGCATTAAGCACTAAATTCCTTTTCACTGACTGGTAATGTAAAAGTGGTAATTTGGAAATTCCACTCCAGAATATTTGAGTAACCAACTAGACTCATTATAGAAAACTTTTTAATATAGCAGGTATAATCTGAAATTTAAAGTCTTTTTAACACGTTTCCACTCCTGCAAGGAATTTACTCAAATGATCCACAGTAAATGGATTACGATTTTGCCCTCACTCAAGTATTCTGGAAGGAAATAAACATTTTCATACAGTGTATTTACAGGAAACTGAGGTTTTTTATTAATATTAAAAACACCATTCCACCTGGAAAAATGACTTCTAGGTGCTAAAAGATAGCACCCAAAAGTTTGCAAAACTGTGGTGACTAAGTAGACTAGTGAACTTAGGAAGAGAAAAGTAAGTATCTTAGGATTTTATATGCTGAGAATATTGTAGAAGAGACAAACAACTTCTATTTTATTGTCTGTTCCATTGAGAAAAATATTTTTAGTAAGAGGCAAAACTGTAACAGATAAGAGAGACCTCCATAGCATTCTGTCAGTCTGTTATGGAGAGACTATACGCACAGAGGCTATTTAAATACTCTTAACACTTGTGCAAACCAGCATCTTGATCATGAATAAACCTACTGAGGAAAAAATGGAGCCCTCTACAGAAAAATCTCCCAGAAGTCTCTCTACTTTGTTCAAGAGGTGACATTTTGGAACAAAGGTCTTTACCTGAACTGAGCAACCACGACGC
>NW_010400474.1:401-20354 GCF_000710305.1 Buceros rhinoceros silvestris | reverse complement strand
ACGCTCAGTTATGAACAGTTCATGTAATGCCACCTGAAAGCCTGATCACCACCAGAATTCCTTCCCATTCATCCGTACCTCAAAGCCATCCGGCACTTGGGACCTACAAACCATTCAGTCCAGAGTAGCTGGTGTCTCTTTGAAAAACAAGAGCAGAACAAAGAATATTTATGACTGCTGTATACCTAGGAAGTATGACAGAAAGCCCATAAAGTTTGTTCTCACCAGGAAAGCAGAGAACAGTCATTAGCAAATAACATCATAAAAGGTTAGGAATTTCTCAACTCTATGTTCACTCCAAGGATTACTAAGAGACTATAACCCTATATTCAGACATCACTCAGGGATAATCTCCTCAGGACATTACTTAATCCTTTAAAGAAGGATCTGGGAAAAAAGGCATTGTTTATTGTGTTTTACTTTGAAAGAGTCCTTCATGCAAGTGTAAGTCCACAGAGGAAAAATGTCCCTTGAAGTGATAGGGAGAGTTTTCTCAAAGTCATCAGACAGCAGGCAAAAAATGGACTATCTTGAACTTCTTTGCAAGTTTCAATCAAGTATAATACTGGGATAAAGGGTTAAAGGACAGTATTTGTGATAAAGAGTTGTGTGAAAATATCAGGGACTAGGCAGAGCAGGAAGACCAAGGAAGAAGCATGCAGAACTCGGTTGTCAGCTATTTTGCTCGGCAGAAACCAGCCAAGCAACTTATGAGGGCCTCCTAGAACAAGTACCAGCATATGCCGCAGGATGTAAAGAAGAAGGTGACAGACAAGGACACAAACGCAGAGTAAGACAGCCGTTTGTTCCACAATCTGTGAAATACGCTTAGTGTACAAAAGCATTTGCAAGCTTTAGGACTTCACTCAATCTACACACTATAATAAAATTTTTAAAATTAAAAAAAATCACTTAAGTTACCTCAGAAAAAAAAAGTCTTGGTTTTCCAGAACTCAAAAAAAAATGTTAAGAATGAATGAGGGCTCAGGATAATTTAGAAGGACGACCTCCTAACTTGCACATAAAGGTTGAAATACATACTGAGCAAGCACTGCAATTCTGAAAAGTGTATTTGGCACAGTATGCCCACTTTCGCTTTTAAGAATAATAGTGCAAAGGACAGAAAGATTTATGAGTGGCTATCTATGGCATGGTAAAGTGAACAAAAATTGAGGGGAAAAAAAGAATCCAAATGTACGGAGAAGTGCAGTGAGAGGTTCAAGCTTGGTTCAGTATATGGAGCGGGGGAGGAGAGTGCTGGGCTCAATGGTATCTTGTATGTTTAAGAATTAACTTTTAAAAGCCCTTTCTTGTCATTAAATTTCTTCAAATATATTTAACTGAACATGGGACACCCATCCACTTTCCAAAGAAACTGAAAGTTAAAGTTGTCTAAGCACCATGCCTTTACGTTGCTCTCTTTCAAAAATAGTCCAGTGAGTTAGCAAGACACAGTTGAGCACAGCTGAACAGGAAAAGTGAATGCAGCAGCTTTCACCTACTAAATAACAAAATAATCTATCCCGCTAGACCTAACTGGTCTAATCAAGAACACATCCACACACAAGCTGTTGCCCACCAAAAAAACCCCCAACACTGGAAACACACAACCATCAAGCAAACAAAACCACTACCCAGCTTCCTGTGCAGCACTCTAAAAGAATTTGGATGCAATAATGTTTGGAATAAGTTCTTGTCAAGGGAGCAGAAAAAAGTGAGACTTCTCAGTCATTCAAAACTCACAGTGTTGTATCTGCTAAAGGATGTCATTAAGTCCAAGCAACTCCCTCGCAAACACCAAGAGCTCCTTTTTTCTGGCATTTCTGACATACCTTTTTAGTCTTGTAATGCTATAATCATTAAGACTATTCAGAACACACTTGCCAGTGCAAAAAGCACGTATGTTCACACACTTCCATGCATTTGCCTGGGTGAAACACACAACAGCCAAGGTCTACAGTCTGATAATTACATTATAACATGAAAAAGTTACATTCATTACTATCCAGTAAATAAACATTTGGTCAATTTACTTCATATGAGGACACCATTGTCCATCGGTTCTCTAAACAGCAGCAATCAATACTGCAGTGTACGTACATTATCAAATACATAATATGTGGAGTACTGATGCAGAAAACTTAATTTCTATTGTGAAGTTGTTTTAATTGTGCAGTCTTTGACTTTGCTTAATTGTTTCCCTGAAAGCAAAAGCCTGACAGTGAAAGGAAAGACAACTAATGGTTGCAGAAGAGGGAGTGAAAACAGACCCCTCTTCTAAAATATGCCAGCAGTAAAACACAGGTAGAAAGAGCAAGTTCAGGGAAAGAAGTAGAGAAATTTCCTGAGCAGCTTAAACTTGAAGATTTCCTCCAAAATACCTTTTGTTTGATACTAAATTTCATATTTATTTAAAAATAAGCATTTTTAGAAAGCTATGGGAAAGCTGAAGAGCAGCAACGGCAATTGCTTGCTAGTCTAACTATAGCGTTTCTGATTTATGCCACATGATTTGTGTAAAATCATGGAAAGCTGCACTGTTTCCTAATAGCAGAAGGCAAAGGGTGGTCATTCAAATATTTGACTAATTCATTCCATGGGGTTTTCCATAAGTGATTCATGGCTGTACTCAACTTTCCTGGAAAACATTTCACAAAGTCTGCACAGTATGTAAAGTAGTATATTCTCATTGTCTAGTTTCTAATTGTGAATCTTTGAGGCTCTCTTTTTAAAAGCAAAGAGCATGTTCAAGTGACTTCATTCTATCAAATACAATTTTGTTAGATCAAGCACTCCTATACCCGGAATAACTGCCATCACAGCAAACATGCACACACTTGTTTTCCTAAACAAGTTATTCCAGGCTTACACACAGTGCTACTTCGACATGTAACTAGACTTGGAACATCCTTCAATGGTCCATTTTATCCTCTCTCATCCATCCTCATCCTGACGTCACTATTTTATGTCTTGAGTCTGTTCCCAGTTAAAGTTAATGCCATAACATTACCACTTTCCTAAATGAAAGGAGGATCAAGTACTTATCTGTAAACTCTTCTTAAAAGGGATTTATCACTGTTTAGATGTTGCTGCCAAAATTGATACAACAATAACCCCCAAACTATCAATAAATACAAAAGTTACCTGTTTAATGCAACTGAAGGTAAAACTATGAGGACAGGTTACAACAATTTGATGTTATGGCAACCTAAAAAGCCAGAGGCTATTAGGCTCCAGTGAAAATAGAAACAGTTCCTCTAAGAAGCAGCCTGTCAGCAAACATCAGCCCAGGAATGGCTTCTGTGTTTGAAGAGCAGGATACTTATCCTCTATCTGTGTATGCAGGAGGAGAAAACAGTCAGCTATACACATTTGAATCCAAAAAACCATAGACACACTCAAACAGGACTCAATTTTTCCAAACAATTCTTCTTACTTCTTTACAGAAGTAATTATAAACAATAGTAGTAATTATAAACAATGGTCTGACATAAGATTTAGGTGAAAATTATGTTCCACATGGTGAGAATTTTACTTGGCCTTTTAAGAGGAGCATCTGTTGAGGAAATCTACTCTGCCAAATCCTCTGAGACAGAAGACTTGAGAATATGGGAAAGATGGGAGGTTGAGGATGAGGAGGGACGGGGGTGTGGTGTGCAATTTGATTTTGTTTAAAAATTTTGAAAATAAATCAAAATGCTTATTTTCAAAGCTTATTTCCCCCCCAAAACACTATATAAAAGAAGCACATATATTTTTTACTCCATTTCCTACATATTCCATTTGCTAGAACTCCAGCCTCAGATGCCCTAGGAAACAGACTATTTTTGGGGTTTTGGTAAAGAAATTTAGAAAGATCCTCTCTGAACGCTTGCATCTTCTATTAAAAGTTTATTCTTTTCTTGGAAGTCACAATGCTACAAAGAGTTTGTTTACACAGAGGGACTGTGAAATAATTACAAGTTCCCTGAAACTACTTGCCCGGCTGGTTTCTAAAATTCCTTGTGGTGTCAGTTCAACACAGCACACACCAGCGAGGCCGACTTTAGCACCTGATCAAAGTCCTGGTTACCCTCTGTCTGATCAAGCGCAAGTCAGGAGGGTACTACTTAAACAAATGAGTCTTCAAAGCAGTTCCCAGGACCCTCATCTCCTATTTTCATTAAGAAAGTTAAGGGAACTTAATTTTGCTTAATATGCAGATAAGCTCTGGGTATAGAGAAACTACACATAACATCATTTCACATTGTTTACATCTGGGTTGCTGCCTCTGTGCAATTCAAAGGGTAACAGGTTGATTTCTCTCACCAGACATTCTTTCCTGCTTCAAAGGGCAATCGATTACCCAATTCCTCCCTTCCCAGACGGTCTGACAAAGCACTGCTCACATGGCTTGAATACGATTTTTGAATTTCATTTTGATGAGAGCTTTACAGTCCTTGCTTCAAGAAAGTTCTGCTGGACTTACATTAAGACCCCATTTGAATTTACCTAAAATGTTTACACTCTATGTTCTTTTTTCCAATTAATTTTTACTCATTTTAGAAACCTAGGTTACGACACACATAAACAGCACTATCAAAATAGCTTTCCAGTGTTACAAAATTGTTCCTGTTTCTCACTGAAGGTTAAATAGTAACATCAGTGCAATATTAAACATGGATGTAACCTATCAGGTTACCCTAATGCTTTCAAAATTTCAGGTTTACTCATTCTCATAGTCCCCCAAACCCTGATGTGGAACAATCAACCATGCATGAAGCCCTTTCTCCTTTCTCTGGCCAAGGAAGAAAGGCAGACCGCTCCCTTCAGGGTGCTGCCCTGAGCTATTCTTAGTCTGTTTGCTATTAATGCCACTCTCCAAGGTATTTCTGAGGAACTTCATTAAGTTAGTGCAACAGTAACTTCCTGGTCAAAGGAAAGACTACTATTGTATACTTAGCCTCTAAGTAAATACAGAAATAAAGATATCTTTCCCATGTGAACAATTTAAGGCTTATCATTTTTTTCCAAATTAATTGGGTTTTGATTTAACTACTTCTGTAAAAAGCTTGGGGATAAAGTGTTTTATTTCACAAGTTTGACTGTGAGGAAAACTCACTAATGCTCAGAGTGCTCAGATGTTCTTCATAAAAAGTTTGTTCATGATTAACATACTCTTCTAGGAGTCAAAGCTTCATAAACACAGTATTTTTAACCATCACATACTGGTCACCTTTTCTCAGAGTCACTTGATTCTGATAGCCTCTAAGGGAAAGCAGTACCTTGGCTGTTTGTACAGCCAACTCAGAAAAATCTTAACTGACATTTCAAACCTGCCAAGGACAGCAGAAGAGAGCTTACAACAAGCATTTCCAGTTCTACATTATACAACCTAAAAGTCACAACAAGGTTCTTCAGATTTAAATGCTAAAGAATTACCGAGTCTTCAAACAAGACAATATGCAATGCAAAGTACTAACCAGAACAGTCAGCAAAAAAGAGATACTTAAAACAAGCTGGCAGGGGAGAATTCGGAAAGAAGGGGAAGAGAGATTAAACAAGAATGTGCAAATACATGAAAATATTAAGCGGGGAGGAAAAAAGAAGTGGGAAAGGAAAAAAAAAAATTTAAAAAACCTGACCAGCAGTTCTCCTGCAAGAGAAACTACACTGTCAGCTACCAGTAAGAGTCAGTTGACTGTTTTGAGGCTCAGAAACTACCAGTTACACTAAAGTTTTCAATAACAAAACTTACCAGGGTATGTTCTCAATTTAAGGAGAGAGGATAAAAACCCAACCAAACCACCCACACTGCTAAACTAGGAACAATTCCCTTTCAAATTGCTCTACTGCACGCTGTATTATCTGTAATTAAATGCAACTGCAGGATGTAGCACCTACAGTAACTCCTTTTCTGTCTGATGTGGATGAGACTCCAAAATACTTTAAAACAAGTACAATCAGATCTGGTGTCCCACATCCAATCTAATAAAAAAAAAAAAAAAGAAAGATTATTCACTTCAAGATTTAAGGCAACCTGGTTGGGTTGACACATTTAAGACTTTCTAGCACTTACTTGCTTAGTCATTCTTTGGGTTTAGATTTAGATAACCAACCACTATTTTTACCCAAACCTTCACGGTCTGTCACACAGCTAATTTCTTGGCATTCTTAGCCTTTAATCCAATTAGAAATGTCCAACTGTTCAGAAGCAACGTGGCTGACCTTCCAAGGTAACGCCACCATCGGTGTAACTGTTGCCTGTGCTGTGTCAACTCCTCAGTGCCACAAGCAGCAGGTTCTTCTGCCAGCAAGCTGCCCTGGTGTTGTGCAAGGGCGTGAAAGGGACCAAGGCTCTTCCACTGACATCACCTCAGCAGGGCAAACTGCTGATAGCTTATCCTCAAGTGGCTGTATTGCATTGCAGTTTTAAAGCACAGAAGTACTGCAGCTGGTTTTTGTTCTGTTCCCTTGCTTTCACAGGATCCTTAACTCGTACCTAAAGCTTATATCTGGGCAATTTTAAAGGATGATGGGGCAACTGCCCTCTTAATAATAATGGTTAAGCAAAGATGGCACAGATGCACTTCTACTTCCCAATTTACAATCAACCACTAAGTGACCAGAATTTCATTCTTACCATTCTGACTGGTTCTCCTATAATCTAGGATTTAAAATTTTTTTTTAGAAGTGATATTAGACTTCATTTTTTAAAGCATCACATGCCTTCTGTTTCATTACTCACCATGGTATTTAAAAGAATGGATCTACTACTTTAACAGCCGATTAACTGTGGGAAAGAAACCACCCCTCAAAAAATAGACACCAGGGTCATCATCTGTTTTCCAAATCAAAAGACTCTAAATAGCATCAGTTCAGGTCCCAGCTATGCCATACAAGACTCTTCTTCACCCCTGTAGTACAAATTACAATGGGGTTTGATTGTTCAGTATTTACTTCCTGCACTAACTACTCCTACAGGAATCTACCACAAGACAGTCACTAATATAGTATTTACGAAAGTCCACTATTAAATAAAAAGCCAGCTGAGAACATTTTCAGAGATAAAACCTTCAAAATCATTGCGGTGTTCTGTAACGTCTGAACTGTGCGTTATGGAAGGATAAAAATGGACTCACAGCAGTGCTTAAGAATTAAACAGCTGCACGCAGTTTTAAATTGATTAGTTTACTTGACTAGCATTGTGTCTCTTTTAGCCTTCAAGCACACCTTCAGGACTGCCTCGCCTATGGGGTCAGAGGTTTAAAATAGTAGTTAATTTAGTAGGCTTTATTTACATGTAGAAAGTTAAAGTTTGCTGTGATTTACAGTATCTTAGAAGGCAGATCTTCAGAGGACCCCAAGAAATAAGCTGGCAATTTCAATTGTATTTCCACTGAACGTGTACAGCTCTCAGAATTGTCATCAGCTTTAAGATGTGCTTGGCATTTTCCAAAGGGAAGGAACAAACATAAGAGAAAAAGGGGCAACACTCTCACATAAACCCAGTTCATTCACGTCAGAACGTGATGATAGTTTGACAACACTGGATGAGCTCGTGCACACATAGAACGTAATGCCAAGAATGCAGCAAAATCCAAGGACCATTCTAAGGTGCATTTCTTAGAAACTGTGAAGTGTGAGCAACTCACAACCCACAGTAGCTATCCAGCTGTAGCCTTGTTATCTACTTGGCCCACTTCAGAGCCTTCAAAAGCCCTGAGTCCCTGCCTCAAAGATAAGGGCACAGGATGCAGGGCAGCTGCTCGGAAAGAATGGCCTCTTCCAAGATTTCAAGGCCTGTGTTGCCAGGATGCTTCCACAGTCGCCTGACACATCACCACTTGCCTCATCACAGTACAGGAGTAACCTCCTCCTCTCACTTTCAGTTTGGCTGCTTCTGTTTTCTAATACCAGGTGGGAGCTTGGGGCATTTCTGCTCATAGAAACAGGCTTTGCTGCATGTCGTCAGCTATCATTCCAGCGCACTTAGTATAGCTTATATTTAAAATTCGGTCTCCATATATATGCCAAATTTTACCTAAGATACTCAGTTTGTCCTTTAAATGCAAAGATGGTTACTAGGTGAAACTAAATCTTGGCTTTTTTCATTACTTTTTTCCCCACTTGCAGCATTAGCATTTTAGTGATATTTTTTCTTTTGATCTTTAGTTATCATTTCCAAGAAGTAAAGTAGTTGTCCTCAAAACAGTTCTCTAAATTGTTACAGTGGTTTTTTCAGCCATGACAGGCACATGAACTGTCATACCGAATGAAGATTCAGCGATAATCCTCATGAAATTTAATGAAAAATACTTCTGTAATTAACAATTTACTATCATTGAAAAATGCAAGTATATTATATCAAAACTTCTACTTAAGGCAGTGCAAAGTTAGAGTGAAGGTAAGGACTGAACTGTATGAAAACAGATGTGTTTGGGGGCTTTTTTAATGATTAATTCTTTATAGCCTGACAATAGTATTTGTTTAATTTAAGTGTGAAAGATATTATTCTAGGCGAGTAAAAGTTAGTGTTCTTCTAACACGTTCTCTATGACTAAGGGAAAAACAAAACTTAAGGGGGAAAAAAAATATATAACACAGGAGTCTTTAGAAAACCACAGCAGTGGTTCGGAAGTGAGCTGGTATTTTTGTGAACTTTAAAGAACGAAATTTTCCACTGGAGTCAGGGAGGGAAGAATGGCAGGTAGTTTCAAAATATTTTTAAAGAATGTTCTGGGTGGGTAGCAGAAGAAAAATAGAAATACAATGACTAATTGAAATTACAAGATCATACCAAGCACACCTAGAAATTTCAAAAGCATTTTAAAAATATACTAATAAAGATAATAAAAGGAGCCATAGAAAAGTCTGGATTTTATCCTAAATCAAAACTATTTTTGGTAAGGTCAATGTCTAATATAATATAATTTTCTCAGGCATGTTAAGTTAGTGACATATTAAATACTGTGATAAAACGCAATGTATTTGCAAGGATACTATAATACATTACAGCTTTTTAACAGACAAATAGCCTAACTGTCCATAAAGTTTGCAAAGCTTCCTGTGTAACTAACGCTTCTCCTTGCAGTAGCCACAGGATAGCAACACAAGAGCTGAATTACTTCAACTGCTAGTGGCGATAGCTTGGCAATAAAAAAACCCAGCAAAATAGACATATGACCATCTGACCTAATCAGAAGTGCCTCAGTGCAAACACTACCAGTAACAGAAACACCGGCATTTAAAGCTTTCGAGGTACTTAACAGCAGAGCTTTCAGGATGCATTTAATTTCTTTGTTTATATGGCAAGAATGCACCTGTTTGATTGAAGGCAAAAAAAGATCAGTATTAGAAAACAGCTCCTGAAACCATTATAACTCCCTGAATATTTACAGCAGCAGTTTTTGTTTATTAACTTATGCTTCAATTAACATTGCTGAAAAACAGTACAATTCTGCATTTCATTCTATTTTCTGCTTCCCCCACCGTTCCTACAGAAATTTTTGGTTTTCACTTTTTTTCAGCAGGGGACATGAAAACTTCATCAGGGCAATTTAACGTTGATAAGAACAAAGTTTTACTTTGCCAACTTACTAAGGAAGAAACAAGACATAGCTGCATCCAAAGAAGTTAATTAAGGAACATGGTCTCCTGTGAAGAATTATTTCACTTAATACGCTATGGGCTAGGTTACTAAAATTGTTTTTAAAGTTTGCTTGGCATGTACCAAAGAAAAAAAAAAAACACTTAAAATGTGTTCAAAGTTACTGCACACCTCTCAGTCAAGTGACTTTCTCCCCCACTCCTTAGAGAAAAATATCTGATTTGTGGCACAGGCTTTATCTATTCATGCCTAACGGGTGGGCTCTATTTAGTGTCCTTACATTATATGCTGTAATGAGGCGTGAACACATGGGCTAACAGCATTTTTAATACAAGTCACAATGATTTAACCTAGTCCCTGATCCGATTATTCTTTTGGTTATACAACCCCAGGCAAGAGTTATTCATACTTTCCACTGCCTGCAACAGCAGCTGTTTCACTATCACCCTGGAGCCTCAGGAAAATTCAAGCCCTTAATCACTGTTTCCATTAGCCAACCCATCTTTGCTATCAGCTTGATGTGATACGGCCAAAGTGCCAAGTAGTTTAACTACAGGAAATTGATTAAAAAACAAATCCATGCTGCAAAGAAGCATCCACATACCTCAGAAGTTAGACATACACCACTCATGAGTTCCCAGTGAGTCCCTCTCACTTATACAAGCCACACACATAAGCTTTCTCCACAATACCTCACAAGTATGTATGCTCGGCTTGACACAAGAAAATATCTCTTATTATTTAATATCATAGCCTGCAAGAAATACACATTTTAGTTCTGATCTCGTATTTTCTTCTTTTGCCCATATTTAATTTTATCCTCCTCCCTGAACTGGGAAACCAGTTCAACACACACATTCCCACTTTCAGACAAAAAGCAGGACTACAAATAGCCTCAGCTTTCTATAGTAATGGACATATTAGTACTGCAGCTTCCTAGCAAAGTCATCAGCCCTGAATAATCATCAAAATTCTATGAAGAAATAGCACAGATGGGAGTTGTTCTTAACACACTTAACACATAAAATATATTATCTATATTTTTTGTGTTACACCCTCCCTTTCTCATATTTGTCACTAGAAGCCCACAAATGTTTTATTTAACTATATGGATTATGCACTGCTTCACCTACAAAAATCGGAAAGAGGAAAACACGAATTTATTGTAACAATACAGCTTGCGTCTTCTGGCAGTTCACCAGCTCAGTTACACTGGGTTCCTATTCTTCCAGAGAAAGGAAACAGTACATCTAGGAAAAATGAAAAACAATTCTCCTTGCCTTTCAGCCAGTTTTTCTTTGGAAAGCATCCTGATTTTTTAAGAGGTTTTTTCATCCTTGTTTTGAAAACAGGCCCAAACCTTTATGGAAGCTTCCAGAATGGTATTCTGTCAATGAAAGAAAACAGAGCGATTTTGTTCTACTCATCTATACAGCATCTAAAAGTCAGTCTGACTGGCTTTTTTTCAGGATACCAAATTTTTTTTATTTTTAGCGTGTGATATAGACACACATATGTATCAATTCTTTTATCAAAAAATCCTCATCTCACCATAACCTCCATGCAAAGCCATCATGCAATCCAGCATATTTACAGCTAAAGGACTGGACACACCTATTACAGCATTAAGCTTTTACAGCAGGTTCTATGTACGCCTTGAATGCCTTGAGAAAGCTCTCTGCGGCTTCTCAATAGGGCAACTACAATGTAGCTTCCAGGAGAAAAGTGCCAAAAGTGCCTTATTCTTCTCCTGTCCAACTGTCTGCCAAATGACTCAAGTTTATCCCGTCAAAAATGTCCTTCAGCCAGGCTGAATATAGACAGGAAAAACTATTCACAACACTTCCAACTCCTCGCTATTTCACTCTTGTAATAGGGCCATTTGGTCACATTAACAACTCCTAAAACCACTGTTCCATCAAAGAGATACACTGTGGGTGTTTGCAGCGTGCGTGTGTGTTGCATTTTCCTAACACCTTTTGTCCTTCAGGAACAATAAGTAACTAAAACCCAATTCATCAGGTTTACAATGTTCTCTCAGCCCAACAGCTCAGAGCGAGTTTTCCTTCCAGGAACAGCCATCATCAAAATAACTCCAAAAAATAAAACCTCTAAAAGGAAAAACAACTCAACTATTAACTTCTGAACTATCTGAAAATCTGCAAAGCAAAGAACAAAATTGATCTTGGACAATGCGGTTATGTTTTAATAAAAGAAACCCACTGCGTACATGATTACTGATAGCTCTGCATTTAAGACTGGGACCAGTAATGAATGATGACTCACATAGCTAATGAAAAGAAGAAAGTCATTTTAGTTGTCTTTGGCAGTAAAAAATGCTTGGAGGAAGACAAAAAGGTACAAAGCCAGATACATACAGACTACTCATCTCCAAAGAGACCTTCCGCTGCGCTTTTTGCAACTGGACTTGCCTATCCCGCATTGCCCTTTTCGGCCATCAGCGCGCTTGCAGTAAGCACGGGTAGAGCCCTTCCCAAATCTTTGCCTGCAAAGCCAAGCCATGATGATGATGATGACGACTCATCTCCCATCTATACCTGGCAATAACACTTCACAAACTCTGAGGATTAAGTTACATCGTAATCATGGTGCTTGACAGGTACTCTTGAATCAGTCCCACACCTTATTTAATGTTAGGCTCCTTGACTCCCAAACATCCTAGGACAATGACTTCCAGGTTTAATTATGCATTACACACAAAAAATTTTTTAAAACCCGTATTTTAAACCTCAGTCCCAACTTCAGGTGCATTCACTAATGTTTTTCCAGCACATTCTCATATTCTGTAGAAAAATAAGAGTACAAACATTCCACACAGTGGCTCACTCCCACACCTCCCCTCTCAATGAAATGACAATCCTTTATGCTTCAAACTCTTTTGGTAGAATTTCATGGATCCTGGGTTTGTGGGGTGGTTTTGGTTTCTTTTTTTTGGGGGGGGAGGTGGGGGATAGGGAAAAAAAATCCAAACTAAACACAAAAAAATCAAGCCCAAAAATCCTTCATAAATGCCAGGTTACAATAATTCAGACTGCACAAATGATCTCTTTAGACTGAAAAATACAGTTTCCCTTGGGAGTTAGGGACAAGTTCTGGCCATCTGAACGGAAAAAACTAATTATAAAGTCACTCCTAGTTGCTTTTAGGACAGAGGTGTCTAGAAACTCTTGTCACAGACAGAGTGAAGTCCTTATGTTACCGACAAAAGTCTCAGCTGGGTCCATCCCTCAGATACTTCTATAATCAGCCATATCAAGCCTTGAGGGGAAAAAAAAAAAAAAAAAAAAAAAAAAAAAAAAAAAAAAAAAAAAAATCCTCAAAACCTCATCCACAGTCTTCATGTC
The DNA here is from genome assembly GCF_000710305.1 of Buceros rhinoceros silvestris. Classification (NCBI taxonomy): domain Eukaryota; kingdom Metazoa; phylum Chordata; class Aves; order Bucerotiformes; family Bucerotidae; genus Buceros; species Buceros rhinoceros. The sequence continues at coordinate 7,400 of NW_010400474.1, read as the reverse complement.
ATGGTTGTGGGACTTCCGTTTCACCAAGCTGAAGACTCAGTGAAAGCAGGGCTAACTAGCTTCACCAACTCTTCTTTCGCGTTCAGTTTTACCTCCCACATTGGTGGGGCTCCTGGGTTTATCACAAGATACAGCAACAAAAACTTAGTCTTCCCTCACTAACTTGAGAAGCATCTCCATGAAACCCCAATTAAAACTACCTAACGTCCTGGTTGACAAAGATGGCTCATCTTTGTCAGAATACCTTTAAAAAACCCTACAAAACCAAACCCACACATCCAGATCTCCAGTATGTTTTCATGCATATAAGAACAAAACACAAACGACAATGTCATTTCTATTTAATGCAACATACATGAATTTTATGTCACCATTTTTAAATTATATTCATTTTTCATTTTCTTCTGACATTCAGTTATGACACTAAAAAGCATATTAATTAACGACCAATATTACTTATTAAAACTGCCCAACTGAATAAGCAATTTTAATAGATGATGTAGAATTAAGCTTTTTGATGAAAATTCAGCAACAGTCATACATTTTAAACCTATTCTGTATAGGACAGTTCAGTCATTGCTGATCATTTTAATACTTCTATCAGTGAGACATGTTTGGGCTAAGTTTCATGTTAGTATCACATCTAACATTCTGTAGTTATCTTCATATTTTTCTTTTTACATGGGTATGCACGTGCCAGTATTCCTGAAGAATAAAGCTAAATTTGTACTTAAAAAAAAATAGGGAGCAAAAAATAGAAGGAAATGCACTCCTTAACATTCTAATGTATACTAGACTTGTGGGTGTGATCATGCACAGTGAATCAAACCAAAATTCTTCCAAGTCTCCATTTGATTCTCCAGGAAGATTAAAGCTCTTAATCTTGTTGTAGCACATATCTTGCCTGTGATCTTTTTTCATGACTTTGAGTTAATGATTAGAGCATTGGATCACAGGGAAATATTTTGTGTTAATATCTCCAACATCTATGCTATTAACGACAATTTTACAACGTTTTTATTTTTAGGTATTTTTAAGCCACCCAACAACCATCTTGTGCAGCATTACTGAAACTGTTTCTAAACAGTGATAAATTTGACTGTTGCTTACTTTTCATGCCATATGTATGACTTATCTTAGCCTATTATATAAATATAATATTCTTAGCTTATTATATAATTCTGGTTTATTTCTACTTATAAAGGTATATGCATTGTTTGCTTGAAGAATGGAATGATCAGCACACTTTCAGAACTTAACTAGTAGTGGACTGACATAGAAGTATTGCACTATTTTCACCTGACCCATGGGACCTATGGAGGATCCAAGTGTGATATAGACCTGAACTTGCTCTCAAATACCTCCTCTTAATAAGACCAATATACTCAAAGCTGCAGCATGAGGGCTCGATGGTAGCATCTTATTTTATCAAAGCTTCAAATGGTTATGATGCACTCTGAAATGCCTTCAGCACAACAAAAAGCTGTAGAAATGAAAATAATTCTCCCTCCCCTTGTGAAATCAGCTTTCTACTACAGTTTCATAGTATTACTTGTACTTTCACAAGAAGTATAACTAACACGTGAACCACAGTTAAAGGAAGCCACCTAAATGCCTCCAAGTCCAAGTATATGAAAAAAAGCAGTCAGGCACCCTGGACCAAAAAATTTTATACTGCACAGTCTCTTCAAAACCTTCTACTCTGAGCTCAAAACCTATTGATTTTTATCAAACTATTTATTTGAAATTCATTCAAATCACCTCTCAGTATCCCACATGAGAACTGGAAAAGAGCAACCAGAAAGCCTACTCTGGGCTTACAGACAAAAAAACCTACTCAAATGAGAAGACTGAAGACACCATCCTTAAACTAAACAGACACGCTAAGATTGAACAGAACTTTAATACTCGATAACATACAGAACAGTATTTGTATTTTAATTCCATTTTCTTATCAATGAATAGCATAGAAAGAATGGACTAAAAACCCCAGCAAACTACAAGTATTTAAATCTCTGTTTACTTTTATAAAGCGCACAGCTTTTGTCTTCAAAGTAAGGAATACTCTTAACTTCACTCTCTCAATGTCGCCTCTTCATGACTATCGCCAAGGTTTCCACACAGAATGCATATACAGCATGAAGTGTTAGAACTCTTCATGTTCTTCATAAAGCATGCCATCTTTTTAGACAAAACAGACTTTTTCCAAAGACCCTCAGAAGCTGAAGAGGTTAGTCATCCTCTCAGGAGTTCTTAGGTGTTAGTCTCAGGGGTTCAAGGTTGTCCTCAGATGCAGAGATAGGAACAAGTTCTGCTTGTGCACTTGGCAGACTGGCATCCCAAGAGCCATAAAACTGCATTAGCATGGTATAATGCTCTACTGTAATGTCAAAGATAATTACGTCAGCCGTAGCATTACATTTATATGGCTTCCAGGCTTCAAGTCACTCAAAAGGCTGCCTTAACCTCTTAATAGCTGCAAAACAAATCTGCATCATCTGAAAGTAAGGGAGCAAAATACTTTGAGAAGTCCTGCTGCAAAAATTCTCATAATGGAATATCTTTTATTTTTCAAATCATCATTAATCATTTTACTGTTCAGAGTAAAAACAGGTTGTTGGGATATAATCTGGAACAACAGTCTTAACCTTGAGCTTTCTTAGAAAGCGATAGCATAGAAAGAACTCTAACAGTCACAAAAATTACTTGAGAAAAACACTGGCAGGGAAAGAATAAAAACCTTCAAGTACAAGCAGAAAAGTACAAATGCCATTAAGTAATTTTTACATTCCCAGTAGGGAACATTTCAGCAAAAACAGAGCTGTGGTCACAAAAATAAACACATAAAAACACCTTCCTGAAATTTACTTTTAAAATATTTTTTTAAAATGTGATCTAAGAGGATTAGCAAACTTTAAGTAAAAGGATTAATGAGGCATGTGACAGAGACAGGAAGAGATTACCAGAAAACCCAAGCACTATTTAGTAAAGAAAGTTTTATGAATACTCCTGAGAAATTTGACAAACTTCCTGTAAAACAAGTAATTCCCTAAGCATTTAGAAAATACCAAATACATTCAACATCTTGTGATTATTCCAGTAGGCTGTAAGTAAATTAAAGATTTCTAAAAGCATCTGTTGTCATTTAACAACAGCTTTATTGCTTTATTTTCAAATCAGTTCACAAACAAGTTTTTCCATACTGAAATCACATAAAGCTAAAAGAAGAACAGAATTTTAAAGCTATGAAAGATAACCATCAACAAGATCCAATACACCTGCCATAACTCCTTTTTTTTTCTTGGTTAAATACTGCAGAAATTTCTGATCTTATTTAGGCTTTATCTTCAAACACAATTGTAATATTTCTCTCTTTTTTTTTTTAAATAAATAATCACAAACACTGCTTCACAGCCAGTTCTACTTTTGCTTGCCACTGCAGGTTATGCGAGGACACACTGTAGGAGACTGGCTCACTCCTAAAAGCAATTAAGCTAAGTTTCTTTCCAAATCCAGCTTTCAGTGAACTCTTCCCTAGCAAGCTCCATAGAAAAACTATTATTATAACACCCTGTTTTCCAGCATTATCTATGAATGCCAATTTTCATTAATTATAGGAAATCTTCTGCTACATTGATTAGTTCTCAGTACCTTGCAAGATTTAGCAGATTAAGGCAATAATAGATATTTTAAAGTAATCTACAGAACTCATCTTGTTCTAAGGAAAAATCAGCTGCATCAAAATATCTTTCATCTCTTAGCCCTCAAAACCAATTCTTTTCTCAGTAGCCCAAAGTTGACTTCTTTCAAAATACTCTTTATGTTCCTCTTTTACTCTTCACATATTAAATGAGTGATACTTGTCTACAATTAAGTTGAAATGGAAACATGACAGTTAGAATAGACCTAGGTAACCTACTTAGCAAGAGGCTACTGGAGCATAAATGAAGTTATTTAGCCCCCCTGTGGCTGTACTCAGAACTTTAAAGTCATCAGTGAAGTGTGCCACATCCCATCGGGATTACAAGCAAGCGTGTTACCTGCTGGACTTGCCATTTGATAGCACAAGTTCTATAAAAAAACCCGAGTGTCCTCTACTGACATAAAAAGACTCTTAAAAATTGAATATGAGTTGAGAAGAATGGAAATATGCAAAAGCGTAATTGCTGGCTCTGGTAATTAGCCACTGACACCTTTATCTCTCTTTTTTTCTTAAATGAGTACACAGAAATACAGTTACAATAGAGCAAACTCATCTGCATGTTGTATGAAGAAATACTGCTCTTCTTTAAGAAGGAATAACAATTCTTCAAGCATAGAGTCCACATTAACACTACCAAAAGCTGGGGGCTAGAGGTAGAAGACATTTCAGGAAACCAGACCAGCATTTTTCCAAGGAAATTAGCAAAAGTGAAGATCAGATAAAGGGGTTTCACTTAAGGTAATTTCTTGTACTTCAGTGAAAACAAAAGAGGATGCAGAATCCATAAGTACCCCTCCAACTGTGTTTTAGCAAAACTTGAGAGTAACTATTTAAACGTTCTCTGGAAGAATCAACATTGCAAAACCAGCCTTGAGATATTTAATCAAGTCAGATTCTGTCTTATGAGAATAAAGGAGAAAAATTCTCATTTATTAGACCTATTTACTTTAACTTCATAAGATGGTCTATTTTTAAGAGATTGATCACAAACGAAACCAAACCTCGTCACATTTCTCAACTGTGACATCAACATCTCAATAAAAAAAAAGGAAGAGCAAGAAGGTACAACCAGCATTTCAAGTGCAAATCACTGTTTGGCAAGGGGGAGAGCAAAACAGAAATAGATATTGCCAGCCATCCTCTAGCTGCCCTATCTCACCTTTGATTGGATCAACCCTCCTCAAATAGGGCAATCCAGGATTATTAAGGGGCCTACTGCAGAGAAAAAAAAAAACCAACAAACCACTAACTATGTAGACAAGGTATTTTAGGAGTGTTACATACACTGGAATAAGTAAGAAGTCTATAAAACAGAAGAAAACACATCACACACACCAAAATTCACACAGTATTTATAAAACACTGTGTCTGGAGATGTTATATTTTACGGTACCTTTACTCATTCTTTTATCATCATAGAAACAAAGTTTTACACAAACATTTGCCACACTGATAAGAGCAGGTTTGATTTTTGTGTTTTAACTCACTAACAAAGTGTAGCCTTTTAAAATTATTATCTTGGAATCATTTTCAGATGCTGTCACTCTAGATCAAAACACCTTCATTTTCTTGGATACCAGAATCAGTAAGTGCTAAGGTAAAACTGGCTGCATGCATGAAAGACTTTCCCCCCTTTTAATATAACCTCATTCTTTTCAAATTATCTAGCAGCAGTAAGCTGAAGCCACCTTTCACACATCCAAACAGTCTGAGATCCAGCCTTAGCGTCTCATCCCCCCCTTTCTCTCTGCAACAAACCCCATTAGAAATGTACCCAGTCCACAAATCTGCTGTTTTCCTACACAGCAGTTGTATGTTTCCAGCTTTAAAGAGTTAGCTCTTGCCACTTCTATAACTGTATTAACTGAAGCTAAATTATCTATTTCAGTGTCTGAGATTCAGTTAGCAAAAACCTAAGCTGTTTCATCGATCTATAAAAAGTTGTGTACACCTACCACACTTATAAAACACCAGGTCCCAAGCATCTCAACATTTTTTTTATTCTGCGTTATTTATAAAACTTTGAGACTTTTCTTCCCTCTCAGATATGCATATTTATTCAAGTTCAAGATAATTCTTCCACTCTGTAAATTTTGAAATTCAGAGTTTGAAAGGAACAGCTATGCTGCAGAAACTGTACATCCACGGTTAAGATAACACAATTCATGCTCAAATGATTAACTTCAAATTAATTTGCTATTATTTTAAGTAATGTGCATGTCTTCCTGCTGTAGCTCTTGGCAAGAAAAAGCAATTAAAACATTTTTTTATTTTTATAAAAATAAAACAATTATTAATTTTTATTTTCATGTTAAGGATGCAAAAGACTTTGTCCTGATTACATAACTTTTTTTTGATTCTTTGGAATCAAAACAGAAAGAAAAATGGTTCAAGTGTTCAGATACCTCCTGGTCTTGCAAAGGATTATGTGGCTACATTGTCATCCATCTAACTGCTTTTTTCCCCGAGAAAATATTATTACTACATGCAGCTGATGACGCTACATAGAGCTGATTATAGGTGACTTCCTAAGCATACTTGGAGTGAACTTGAATTCGAGTAAATAGGGTGAATTCCAATAAAGGTGCCATTCCCATCACACCTGTGGGTACCCAAAGCATACAAAAATATATTGCCATTAAAAATTACATAACCTTAGAAAGTAACTGGAATACAACGTAGCTGCATGCCCTCTTTCCAGTTCATTTTTAATGCACTATAACTGCTGGGACTACAACGGCTCTTGAGCTGTTTTTCACAAAGAGACAGCCAATCGTTTTAATTGGATTTTAAACCTGTACAATTATTGCCTATTATTTAAAGGCTATTTCATTTACTTTCAATCTGTTTAAAAACTAAACAACTCCTTCAGTATTAAAGTCACTAGAAAATAAGAGCTTGATAGCAACATCAACTATAAAATGGAGAAAAGTTAGCTTCACTCATTCTTTAATTTGGGTAAGGGCTGAGACAAATAAAAGAAGGATGAAAAAAAATTGATTTTAATTCCTTCTTCATCAAGAAGGACAGGGACACCATGAGGAGCAATTCTGAACTATTTATATCCACTTATTACACCTAGGGCTGCAGTTTACTTCAGACAATTCACAGTAGCCCTCTGACAGCTGCTGTTACCTTTCCCTATCCTGAAACAGCAGTTGGCAATTTTGATTATTTTTTAAACGAAGTGGTCCTCAACTCAGACAAGCGCTACAGACCAGCTCCCTTTGCCTGTAGGCAGGCAGTTTCTGCGTCCACTCGGACCCCTGCCTACCAACCACCTGCCTGCCTGCCTG
>NW_010400474.1:0-306 GCF_000710305.1 Buceros rhinoceros silvestris | reverse complement strand
CCCTGCCTGCCTCCCTGCCACACTCCCATCTCTTCAAACGCTGCCTTCCGCCTCGCGTTCCACCAAACGCCTTCGGGTCCCCCAGCAAACCGCTGTTCCTCGCTAAACCACAACCGCAACGCTCTGAACAGAGAGGTCATGGGCAGGTTGGTGTTTTTCTTTTTTTTTCTTCCCTTCTGCTCTACGCATCTCTTCGCCCAGACCTACGGGTTCAGGTCAGAGGATGCACCGGACTGAGCCTCTGGATCAGACCCGAGGACAGGGAGCCGAGAGCACACCTTAAGACACCGTGCCCGCGGAGGGCCG
>NW_010400473.1:0-686 GCF_000710305.1 Buceros rhinoceros silvestris | reverse complement strand
AGATGTTCCTCAGATGTTCCTCAAGGGTTTCGTGGTGCCCACGAGGTTTTTCGGGGGTTTCTTTGTGCTTTTGAGGTCTTTATGGGGTCCTAGAACCCGTAACTACAACCCAAAATCTTCTCCACCACCTCCGTGAGGTTCTGCAGATGTTCCCCAGATGTTCCTCTAGATTTTCATGGTGCCCAGGAGGTTTTTCAGGCGTTTTTTGGCCCTTTTGAGGTCTCTATGGGGTCCTAGAACCCGTAACTACGTCTCAAGGTCTTCTGCGCCACCTCCAGAAGGTTCTGCAGATGTTCCCCAGATGTTCCTCAAGCGTGTCATGGTTCCCCTGAGGTTTTTCAGGGTCTTTTTTGTGCTTTTGAGGTGTCTATGGGGTGCTAGAACCCGTAACTACGTCTCAAGTTTTTCTGTGCCACCTCCATGAGGTTCTGCAGATGTTCCCTAGATGTTCCTCAAGATTTTTATGGTCTTCACTAGGTTTTTCAGGGTTTTTTTGTGCTTCTGAGGTGTCTATGGGGTCCTAGAACCCATAACTACGTCTCAAGTTCTTCTGCACCGCCTCCATGAGGTTCTGCAGATGTTCCCCAGATGTTCCTCAAGATTTTCATGGTGCCCACGAGGTTTTTCAGGGGGGTTTTGGTGCTTCTGAGGTGTTTATGGGGTCCTAGAACCCGTAACTACGTCTC
>NW_010400472.1:22165-22537 GCF_000710305.1 Buceros rhinoceros silvestris | reverse complement strand
TATTTGTATTATATAAATACATATAAATACTGATGTTCTGGTTCAACCTGGACCATTGATTTCTATTTTTACAGTTTATTTCTTTTTCATTACAGGTAAAATCTGTATTAGTAGAAATAGATGTTGTAGCAACATAGTTGTGTTCAGTTTAAAAATCACATACTGCTTAAATTTTATATATATTAAAGAAAAAAGTTGTTTAATAGGCACATCTTAGTGGATGTGATGAGAATAGTAACAGAATATATTCGGGTTTGCATTATTATCCTCTGCTGTATCTCCACCTTGCAGATTTTGCCCTAGAGTCTAGAGACTCAATCCTTGCAGCAAGTGCTGAGGGTAGGAGTAACAGTGCAAATAGAGAACCGAAGT
>NW_010400472.1:15435-22055 GCF_000710305.1 Buceros rhinoceros silvestris | reverse complement strand
ATGGCAGAGGTTGTAAATTGCTAAATTCTTTGTCATCAGCTTGCTAGCTCTGTGTTGAAAAGACCCAGTAGGCAAAGGCAGTGAAGCCAGCCTTCTGTCGCTGGGAGGAAGCTGCATACCTTTCATGTTTAAATACAGCCAGCAGTTTCCCTCTCCACCAACGCCACGCTCCAGGAAACAGGTATTGTGGGATTAATCTATTATATCAGCAATTCTCTTCTTCATGTTGGAAGGATGGTAAAACACCTGGCAACTCTCTTTGCAGTCTGATGCTACCAGCAGAGGAGGAAGTTATGAAGGAGAGTCACTGGAAAAATTGTTCTCGGATGTCTATGCGTATCTTAGACTTACGCACCTATGTTAAGGCGTGCAGGGCAGCTGTACACAGAGCTAGGAGCTCTGAGACTCCTCTGACAGACATTTAACTGAGTGGCTTTCTGTCCTTGTGCTGTATCAAAGTATCTAGCTAAACATGGTAATAAGAACTGTTGTTCTAAGATGGAAATGATGAACTATACGAAGAGGCAGGGTGGTGTGCTTTGTCTCAGAAAAGATATTTACTTTTAAAAAATTGCCAGCTTGAGATAATTAATGTGTTTGTAAGTGAAGGAGCCTTAGTTTAAGGCAGACAGAAGACAGGACATCAATAGATGTACTAAATATCTAACAAGAATGTTTTTAATTTATAGAAGTTCTGCACACCTGAACATTATCACTAAGTTGGGAGAAACTCTGAACAGCTGAAGCATACCACAGAGAAGTGACCCTAGAAGATTCACATAAGGACAGACTCCAAAAATCACAGCTTAGGCAATTTTGCACGACTTTTGCCAGGGGATCATATGGCACTGAACGTGCTCTTGAAATTTCAAGTACACACTTAGAAACTCTACTAAATTGAGGATAAGTGCTTTCTTGGTTAATCCAGTACTGAGATAGAAGATTAAAACAAGAGCGTTCTCAACACTGAAAACTTACGTTACATGGCTGTACCTGGGGGGATTGTTTGCTTTGGGTTTTCACAGGTTCCCGTAAAATGGAATTTAAGGGAAGTTCCTGGCATGAATCCTGTTTTGTTTGCCAGTATTGTCGGCAACCATTGGGAACAAAACCACTGATCACCAAGGACAACGAGAATTACTGTGTGCCCTGTTTTGAGAAGCAATTTGCTCACCATTGCTACTCTTGCAAAAAGGTAATTAAATGTACGGTGGAAAATTGCCCTAATGAGGCAATATTGTTCACAGCAGAAGGGGCTAGATCATGTAAACTGTCCAGTGAACTAGGAGTAAAAGCAGAGTCTTCCTTTTGGCATTGAACACCGAAAGCCAACTGCAACAGCGTCTGCTGTCCGCTCTAGTTAATATTAATCTAAGCCTGATTACATTTGAAGCGAACTTACTGACCAAAACAAATACTTTGGCGTTCTTCTGTTAATGATTGTGATTTTCAACAATTGTTGAATTTTTCACTGAAAGTTCTGCAAAACCCTTCTCTCCTGATAAACCCTGATTTTGCCTTGATAAACATGCCTCCCTTTCCCACATTTTTCAGATGTATTCACATGCAGAAGCCACATGATAAACTGAGCAAAGCATTGATAGTCTTGCCTTTTTTTTTTCTGAAAGTGTATCAAGCAATAATCAGATTAAGTAATTTTCACAATCAAGTATTATGACATTTTCCAGTTGTGATAATACTAGTCAAGAGTCCTGCTATTTCAATACATGATGCTTCCGCTAAGGGTACCAGAAAGCTTGATTTCAAAAGAGATTTTCTTTTCTCCCCTAAATACAAATAAATCAATTCATCCCTCCCTCAATGTCTCATGTTTTAGAACTGTCTCTTGTTGGTGAAAACACTGTTCTTTAGGGAAATGTTTTTAAGCTGCTTTTTATAGGAGAATTTAACTTATTCTTTAGTGTCTGTATCACTCTGGAAGCAGAAAAAAATTTTTTTTTCACTTCATCAAATAACTTTAAATTTCTGTAGTGATTTAAAGTTTCTCTGTAAACCTCTGTCTCTAACAAATACTTCTAATTCAGAAAAAATCTGCTGCTTGTTTTCTTCTTCAGTAGTTAAACTGTAGAAAGTACTTTTATATACCCCTATGTCTCTACATCTAGCCATTAATTTGCATTAAATGATCACATGGCAAATAAAGTAATTCAGCTCTATGTTTATTAGAGGCGTTGAGGTTAGCAGCAGTTATGTAAATAACCAGGATTTGCTTCTTAAGAGTTCTAGGAATGCAGAGAGTTCTCCAACACAATAGCTAAAACAATTTTACTACTTAAATTTACATCTATTCCCATAAATAAGAATTGAGCCCAATGAGATCAAGTTGCCAAACTGGAGTACTGATTTTTGTGCCAGATATTTTGTTATTTTAATGGAAAAGCAAATGTGAGTTAGAAGTAGCCCAGCACTGGAATGCTAAGGGGATCAGAAACTATTTAAAATTCTTACTGCCTGACGTCACCTGGTATTATTCTTCATTTCCCTGAAACTGCATTCCCCAGGGAAATTGGATGGTGCCACTATTTTTACTTAACTAAGTTTCTCCATCTTTTCTCCTGTTCCAGCTGCATTCATTCACTCACTCATTCATTCATTCACTGTCATGAATGTGACACTATCTTACAGCTCGTGTTTACCTCTGCAGAAATTTCTCGGTACAGTCTCTTACAGCTTCTGAGAAACCAGCTCTTTACCACAGATACAGAAGCCACAGGGCAACTGGAAATCCCCCTTTCAGAGATAACCAGTGGAGAGCTGTGAGCGAAGTGAAAGGCATGAGAAGTTTGATAACACTGATAAACACCATTTTTTCTTCTTCTGCCATGTAGATCTCCTTTTGTCTCACTTCTGCTTCTTTACTGTCTTCCTACTTAAATTAGTTTCAGTTGTGAGACAGCAAAGTCCCAGTTCCAGCTGGAGATCAGCCAACATCTCAGCATTGGTTCTCTCATCCACTGTCCATCACTGATAATTGCTCTTCTGAGAGCATGCCTGATATTAAGCCTTTCTCCACACGTATAACAGAAAAATTTCTTTAGAAGCTAACCTGTTTATTACAAACCATGAGGTTATCCTGTGATAGAAAAACAACAATAACAAACCAGTGGCATATTCAGCTCCTCTGCAGTTACTCAAATTGATGAATGTGACCACATTATCTTGTGCATATGGAAAAAGAGGAAACAAGTGGAAGGGTTTATGAAGGATTGAATAATCCTTCACGATTCACACCTTTGTTTTGTTGCTCTCTTCTTGTTTGTCAAAACACTAGGTAATAACTTCTGGGGGAGTGACCTACCATGACCAGCCTTGGCATAAAGAATGTTTTGTGTGTGCTGGGTGTAAAACCCAGCTGTCCGGACAAAGGTTTATTTCCAAAGATGAGTATCCATACTGCGTAGAATGTTTCAGCAAACTGTATGCTGAGAAGTGTGCTGCTTGCAGGAAACCTATTACAGGTGAGTCTCATCTTCTAGAGGGGACTAGACACTGAAGAACCATCAGTCTCTCTTAAAGCAGACCTTTCCATAAGAATATAGCATTAAAAATAACCCCATCATAATGAAAGACTGACGGAGTTAACTACTAGTGAGACACTCTCTCCACCATATGTAAGGTATGTTGCCGGGAAATACTGATCTCACCTGTTCCCTGACTGCTGAGGAGTTGTTTTATGTGGTAAAAGGAGTTCCTCTATTATTTAGTGCTTTCTGCACTAAAATTCACCTTAAGAATATAAGAAAAGGCACTTTTTGGATTTCCCAGGACAGCACATTCAAGTCCCTCACGACCGTAATTTCCTCAGCTTTGTTTTTGAATGTAAATGTGATCAAACTGGACACAAATTAACTGCTTGCTAGTAAGGCACACCTGTCAAATTAGAAAGCTGCCAAATACAACAAAACTCTATTGCATGCATCCTTGTTTCTTTAGATGATTTGTAATTAGACACATATGTCACTAGTCTGTGATAGTCAAAGTTTTCTGAGAGCATGTCCTGGTGTTCTGCGTTGTAATTCTGTTATGCGTGGACTCAACTGTTGAAAAGTACTGCCTCATTGTTACAGATACATTCTGCTTATGTAGGTGGTCAAAGAAAATGATAAATACCCAGTCATATGGGCATGATCTTACAAAAACAAAAACCCCAAACAAACCCAACAAAAAAACCCCCTGAAACTCCAAACCAAAAAAAACCCAAATATTTTATTTCAGATACTCATGCTAGGAACCCCATGATCCGGTAATTTCCGAAAGACTCCCTTTTGAAGAAGCTTGGGTGGAAATAATTAAATTTAACCCCAGTGTTGTATAGAAACTGTATGTATCAATACATGGCAAATAAATTTCATGAGAGTTTGTTGAGAAAGATCAGCAGACCTGAGTGACAATTCTGATAAACCCATTCTGTTCAGAGTTCATAATGGGATATGCAAACAAGCGACTTGTGACTTTGCTTAAAATATTCCTCACAGTATTTTATTTTAAAGTCTTTTTTTTTTTCAATTCAGCCAACAAAAGATATTTCAGGCTGTGGATATTTGTTCATTTGTGTGTTTGTAATACGAATGACAACCTGGTCACACATCAAAAAGCAGTCTGTTCCATTTCTGAACCATGGCCAGATTCACATCTTCTTTCTCATAATTTCTTTCAGCTCTTGGAGGTGCCAGATTTATCTCATTTGAAGAGCGCCAGTGGCACGGGGAATGCTTTAACTGTGCGAAGTGCTCTGTCTCACTGGTGGGCCAGGGGTTCCTCACTCGGCGGGATGATGTCCTTTGTCATGAATGTGCCTCTGCTCCATAGTTCTGTGGAGAGCTGTGCAGCTGCATTATTCTCACTCTGTAACCATGTACTACATTACTCTGCAGTAAGAAAACCATATAAAAGGCATAACAGTTATTTAGTCATTCAAGTAACTTTCCAACAGCAGTTTAATTCTCTCATAGTTCTCAACTGCTTACAAAAATTCTAAACAGCCCCACACTAGTTAAGAAAATAATTCAGAAAAGATCTGTATGTATTTTAAATCTAACTACAGTATGTTTCTGTTGTAACACACTGCACTCTGCTGTTAGAAGCTGAAAAATTTACTTTTCATCTCCCATGAACCAAGGAGGGTAGTGAAAAGTCTCTGTGTCATATGCCTCATGATGAGGCATTAACACAGCTTTAGAGATGCACACCTTGGTGGGGAAAGCTAGGCACATACATTTTTCTCTTGGATCATAACATTGATGAGAACAACTTGTAAATATCAACTTCCTCTATACTTCCGGCAAAAAAGCTGCTCCAAAAAGCAGGCAGGAAATGGAAGGAGGGAGCGCTTTTATACAGAGGGCCACTGAATCAGAGAAGCCCATTCCAGGGCCAGGTAAAGGGATAAAAGTGCATTTTTCCTCTCCTTACTGAGATTGCTCCTCAGAAACATAGTCTTCAGTCATCCAAAAAAATGGGTGATAGGTCTTTTCCTAAAAATAGTTAACCGTACTTAATTTTTCAGGTATAACCACTTTAGAACGTAAATAAACCTGTATTTTGAGCTACTGTGAGAGGTGCTGATTGCCCCAAATTGGGTAGTTCTGCTTTTCCCATAGTGTTGATTATTTCCCGTAGTTAATCTGCCTTAAGACTCTGCCTCCGTTGTCTTCATTAGACCTTAAAATATAGAGATAAAATATAAATTTTTATTAATAGGCACAAGAGCCAACTCATACTTGATCCTTGAATCTTGTACTTTTCCTCCCCTCAAAACCCATTTGCCAGCAATCAAAGCACTGTTAAAGGCCTTATCATTTCCACCGTGCTACGTCTTTGATTCACAGCCTAACACTATTCTTGTAAATGCCTGCTTGTCTACAGCAGACTATAGGCTCTTCAGAACCAATACCAGATACATTTTGCCATGTGCCATGTGCATTTGCTAATATCAAGTCATGAATTGTTGCTGTTGCAAGTAAGACAGTCCTTGCTTGTAGTACAAGGTATTAGTTTCCAGGGAGTTGTCTTTAAGGAGGTTGTATCTGCTTGCTGAGCTCCATCACTCAAGTGTCTATTATTAAAGGTCATATAAAGCTGAGCTACAAGCATTTCCCTTCTTCCTTCTTCCACGCTGTACATTAGCATGGCCTGATTCACGTTACAGTGTGTGCACTGGGCTGCTCTGAGCAGCGCAGGGATATTAAGAATGGCAGATTCCGCACCACTTGGCACTGCTTTAGTTCCTCTTCTTGCACGTCTTTAAGTTCTGCATTCTCATTCAGACTCTGACTTTAAGTGCATAGAGTTATTTGCCTGTCTCTGAGTGCGCTGTATTCATGCTGAAGAGAGCCACTACTTTAGGTAGAAAAGTGAAAAAAAGAAAAAGAAAAAACCAGAATATGTGTGCACAGCTAAGCCACAGGTGAACTGCAACGGCCTAAAATCAATACGGATAATGGCTGACCAATAAGTGCATAGTGGTCTCTTTCCAGTCAATAAAACATTGATCTTTTGCTCTACGTGGTGTTCATTTTTGATTTTCAGTTTCTTCTTTCACGGCAGCTTTTCCTGCTGTCTAGAATTCTATTACTTTATGTCTTCTCATTTTATTCCTG